>NC_047113.1:59993630-60293630 GCF_902500255.1 Thalassophryne amazonica
GTGTTCACGCACCCACCATCACCTGTCTGTTCTTCCTGCCAGCAGTACCCGATCTGACAGCCGGAGGCAGTGGCCACCTGGGGACCCAGCGCTTGGTGGCTCCGGGGTGCTTCAGATCCGGTGGTAGTGGAAAGCGTGTGGGATCCGGCTCTTTTCTGGACGGGCGTCTTCTATCCTCGAGTCTGCCCACACGTCACCGTGAATTAGTGACTGTTGATCTCAATTGTGTTGTCTGTTGCTCTGTTGTGCACATTCACAACATTAAATTGTTATATTTTGACTTATTCCATTGTCCGTTCATTTGCGCCCCCTGTTGTGGGTCCGTGTACCTACACTTTCACAACAGGAGGCACTAAATCCTGTGCAATTTGAACTGATTTTTAAAATGTGTGTGGCAATTCTATACAACAAACTTGTCCAGTGCCATATTTTTACCCTAAACAAACCAATTGGATGGGAAAACACCCAATCTGGCAACCCTGCGCCTAACTGAAGTAGCACTGCTAGCCCACACTTGATTCTGACATGAGACGACAAGTTGCCACTATGCCACAATTAAACAATGAAGCGACAGCAGGAGTCTGGAGCTGAAAAACGGAGGAAAAAGAAACAAAAAGATGATGCCCGTGCATCCCTTGCTGGTAAGTACGTGTTAAAGGTTTAAATTGTTTTGATTACTTAATGTTCAGTGGTGCTGCTTAAGCTAGGTTGCGTTGGCTTTGCTGATTTGATGTAGCTTTAAACGCTAAACTTAAACGCTTTAATAAATAGTAACGGTTTGAGTAGAACTTTTGTGTGTGTGTGTGTGTGGGGGGGGGGGGGGGTTCTCTTGTATGGGGGTGGGGGGGCCTCCCTGACCAGTTATGCTTAGGGCCTCCAAAACCTTAGCAGCGGCCCTGCTTAAGGGCCTGTCAAAGTAGCATATTCGTAGAGCTGCTCATTGCGGCGTTGTGTTTCATTTAAATATGCCCGAAATACGTGCATACTCAGCTTTAACAGTGTTCGTTCATACTTGCAGCTGCGTGTCTTCGTGTTTTAATGTGTGCACACAGTCGCCTGTGCCATGCCACACCAGTTTCAGTGCTGTTTTCTGCCTCTGTGGAAGTGCGCTCTGTTCTCTACTGCATGGTGAGGCTCAAAAACAGAGTCATTCAACATTATTATTATTATTTTATTTTATTTTTTTATGCAGCGAGTGCGCATTTATTTTAGAGTCACAGCTCTTTTCAGCATTGATCAGACTGATCGATCAGGTTGTTTGATGAGTGCACCGACATGCAGCGAGTGCGCGTTTATTTTAAAGAGTCACAGCTCTGAATAGACACACAGAGAGAGTGAGGGAGGGAGAGCGCGCACGCATGAGAGAGCGCTTTTATTTTATTTTAAGGAGTCTGATAGAGGAGAGAGAGCGGTTTTATTTTAAGGAGACTCTGAAACCACTCTCTCTCTCTCTCTCTCTCCTTGTGACAAAGAGAGAGAGAGAGTGCGTGTGAGAAAGTGCTTTTATGAAACGATGCGACACAGTGAAATAGTCCTCATATATTTAGTCCAGTATGATAAAGTGAAGCAACAATCTTGCAGTATTTATAGCTCCAGAAGAACAAAAGGGAGATGTGAAGTGGCGCACAGTACCATCTTGCAGCGTGGGCAGTCTCACAATAGCGGACAGTAGCACGGCGCTGCGTGTACTCGCATGAAGGCTCCATTGAGGCTTTTCAGGTTTCAAATCCTGCAAAATCTCGGGGGGTCGCCGCGCTGGGAGATCTCAGTAACATTGAGAGCTGCATTGAGACGCTCTGATCAGGCTTCACTTTAACCGCTGCACACGGACAACACAATTAACATCGCAACATAAAACTTTTTTTATATTGTACCTAAAACTCCTGTGAATATATTCTCTAGGTTTTTAGACGTTGTTATTGGGTTTATCTTATGTAAACATGTGAGAATCACAGGCTGTCTCTCCGTTATTTTCAATGGGAGCTGCTGTGAGCTACGCTCGCTTCCTGATCATGTCGTTCTGGGAGAAAGTGAAGTTTGCTCTTTAACGTCTTGATTATTGTTCTTTACAACACGGTTTGTCCTCGTTGTTCCAGACTAATATATATAATATGTCTGAAATTTGGTTTGCGCTTATTAAATTCCACGCAGATTAAACGTAGCAAACGACACTGATTTTTTGTTATTAATGTTTTAGCAAGTTTTCAGGGTATCATGCAGCAGTCTCTTATTAACGTGATGAAAAGCATAAAAAAATGACATTTTTGTAGTATAATATTCATTTACAATTGTCATCGTCTGGATTCTCTATGTTGTTTTGACTGCAGCGACTCTCTGGCACGCAAGGGATTATGGGATACGTGAAAACCCCGAATGCTGTGCTGTACGCTGAAGAAAATTAAACAGGTTTAATTTCTTCCATCCTACGTGCCCTCAACATACTGCTGCGTACTGAGAAAAAAACTCCCCGTGAAGTGGGCGGAGAGCTGCTCATTACAGCGAAGTCGATACGCTGTAATGAGCAGACTGTCTTTGATCATCTTGGAGCTGATCAGTGGGTGAGCCTTAGCCATTCGGGGTATTCTTCTATCTATTTTGATGGTTGTTTTCCATTTTCTTCCATGTGTCTCTGGTTTTTTGTCCATTTTAAAGCATTGGAGATCATTGTAGATGAAAAGCCTAATTTTTTGCACCTGCGTATAAATTTTCCCCTCTCCAATCAACTTTTTAATCAAACTACGCTGTTCTTCTGAACAATGTCTTGAACGTCCCATTTTCCTCAGGCTTTCAAAGAGAAAAGCATGTTCAACAGGTGCGGGCTTCATCCTTAAATAGGGGACACCTGATTCACACCTGTTTGTTCCACAAAATTGACGAACTCACTGACTGAATGCCACACTACTATTATTGTGAACACCCCCTTTTCTACTTTTTTTTACTAATAGCCCAATTTCATAGCCTTAAGAGTGTGCATATCATGAATGCTTGGTCTTGTTGGATTTGTGAGAATCTACTGAATCTACTGGTACCTTGTTTCCCATGTAACAATAAGAAATATACTCAAAACCTGGATTAATCTTTTTAGTCACATAGCACTACTATTATTCTGAACACTACTGTATGTACATGCAATTTTTTATAAATAAATTCTCAAAAAAGCTTATTATTTTCATGATGGGGATATTGTGTGCAGAATTTTGAATAAGGCTGTGACCTAACAAAATGTGAAGTCCTGTGAATATGTTCAGGATGCACTGTATGAACTGATATTAGATTTAACTTCATGAGGATGGAAAACAAAAGTTTTAAAAAAAATAAATAAATAAATAACTGATCAGTTCAACACCATTTGGTTTTGGTTCTTGCTTGTCATCACCATGTCTCTTAAAAAATAATAATAATAATCATGCCATAATTTAAGAAACATTTTTGTGTTTGTTCCCCTACTCCCAGGTCCTTGAACTGATTTCCATCAAAGCTGGCATGTGGACAAAGGTTGAGCCTGAAATTGCCCTTAATTCCCTGCTGGCAGAAGGCCCAAAGGGGGATTATGTCACGGCTCTGTCTGTCTGGTACAAGTCCTTGTTATGTGTTGGTAATACCAATATTTCCAACCATTCACAGTGCGTGCTGCAAGTTGGGCCCATTTCAACAGAGTGAGGGTCCTTGATTAACAAATCTCAACTCGGTCAATTTCACGAGTGGATGCCCGCATTCTGAAATCATCTCCTCTCACATTTTTAGGAGGAATTTTGTGAAACTTGGCACAAGTCCTTGATTTGTTGATTATATTACCATTTTATATATTTATTATTCTATCATATGATTCATTAGCAACAATTATTTAATGTCTGAATAGATCCTTGTCATGTGATTTGTGGATTGTAATGCTGCGTTTACACATAACAATGACAAGTCACGAATGCCACGAAGTACACATTCTTGGCCGCTGATCACGAATGTGATGATTTGGGGCAGAGGCATCAGGTGTCCTCAGGAACTGCTACAACCTGTTATCACATGTTACGATTAATGGCACGTGTTGCTGGAGAATTATCAGGAACCATTACGCACGGTCAAGAATAGTGTTCCGCATTGTTGCACGCTATTGCGCGTAACAGTGCATCGTTAAGTTCTGTCACGTTGTGAACGAGGTGAATTGTCTCCACACACACACACACCCATATTCATCCAACCGAATTCAGATCGCTCCAGTTTTTCAGAAGAATTTTGTGACTGCATGCATAGTAGGGTTCTGTGCCATGGAGTGGTGCAGAGAGGAGGAGGAGGACAGAGCCAGATGTGTGGCTTCATGTGGCTCTCGTCTCACGCATTTTCCCGAAACATTAGGCACATGCAGCAGGTGGAACACCTACAGGAGCGCGCTGAAGAGCACTGAAATTAGACTTTTAGCCGACTTGGTGTCAGCAATCAAACTGAATGGGGTGCAGCAGGGTTTAATTGTGCGCATGCTACTTCCCCCGCCGGACTGGAGGAGGTGCAGAGATGTCTGGCTGCACGTGAGTCTCCTCTCGCCCCACTGGTTCCTCTGGCTCAGACTCGTTCTCCCGCTCATCGGTTACAACAGCAGGTGGAACACCTGCAGGAGCGTCCCGAGGAGCTTCAGCAGGAACTGTGGAACGACATTTGGAGCTGAGTCTAATTGTGCGCACGTGACAGCAAACTGATTCGTCTCGGCGCGCAGTGAAATGTGACGCCGCATTACAAGTCGTGTCAAAACTTGACAGTTTCCGTGTCACTTAGTAATAACGTGTGACAGTTTGGGCTCCAAGAACCATCACAGGAACCACTACGAATGTTGTCACGTTCTATTAAGGATCACTACTCATCCAGACGCACTATTAAGAAACCTATTCAGATGCGTTAAGTCACATTAAGAATGTCAGGGATGTGTCACAAATGACAGAAAAATGACATTCGTTACGCGTCTTGGTTATGTGTTAACGCACCTTAAGTCGTGATCTGGATTATTTGTACCATTTGCCATTATGTGTAATTAACCTGTAATTGCGGTTATATTTAGCATGTAATTTTGGTTCTATACATTTTTGTGCTATTGCATGCCACTGCTCGCTCACACTAGTGGTTTATCTTAAAAACAAACAGCGGCCCAACACAGTCCCCAGACTCGTTGGATGCCTGAGGGGGCTCGAGAGCGAGTCGGGGGGTTCTGCGGGCAGAGCCGCGCAGGCCGAGTTGGCCCCGCCACAGCTCAGGGCTTGCGGGGAGCCACTGGGGCACAGTAGGCTCTGTTAGGTCACACCTGGGTGAGACGGGGCATCTCAGTCTCACTACTGAGGTTTAGCAGACACCATAGCACTGAGAAAGGCATAAGTCCCTTTTCTCTGGTTTATAAATTTATACAATATCAAATGACAAGTACCTATTTTAGGCATTATATAGATCAAATAATGATTTTTTTTTTTTTTCCAGTCATTCAATGGAAACAGTATTTCATTCGGTGAACAATCGAATGCTCCATTCAATGAGGTGCAGCTCATTAACATTCATTATTTGTACAATGTTGACTTATGAAAGAAATTCTTCACTAAAATTAGCTTATTTTACAGTTTTTGCTACAACTGCAAACTACTGATGTGTGTTTACAAAACAACTGTTATCAGATACCTTGAAATTTTTTCAGAATGTAGCAAACTTTTGTACCAAGGCAGCCTTTGCCAGTGGGGAATATTGTGCTCTCTTTGTTTGTTTTTTTTGTTTGTTTTTCTCCAAACCAATTTACACCAAATTGGTGGGTTCTGGCAAAGAACCCATATCTTGGCAGGTAAGTGAAGGTCCAAGTCTTCAGGGTCCTGGTGCTTCCTGACTTGCTGTATGGTAGTGAGACATGGGTGCAAACCATTGAACTAAGGTGACAACTACATGTGTTTGATTCTTGGTGTCTTTGAAGGATCCTTGGGTACCGCTGGAATGACTTTGTATCCAGTGAGCGTTTACTAAGAGAGGAGTATCATTTGCATTGTGAGGGACCGTCGGCTTCGACAATTTGACCATGTGGCGGGTTTCTCTATGTGGAATTCAGCATACAGGTCCCTGAGTGTTGAGGACCCCAGTAGCTGGATATGGCCAAGGGGACACCAACGTTTCACCTGGCTGCGGCAGATGGATGGTTATTTTAGAGCTGTGAGAATGGACTGTACTGGGAATGGACAGGTTTTACAGTTATTGCTCAGCCATGCATCATGTTCTTGTTAAAGATGGGAGTCAGGCGACATAGTCCGCACAGTCAAAGTCAGAAAATCAGTTTCATGTGATATTGTTTCATCAAAGGTGGGAGGACCATAAATCATCTTTTATCAGTTGTCAGCAGCTGAGTGTAACATAGTTTGGCAAAGTGAAATCAGCTGGAGGATTTCCCATCTTTACCTTTCAAACTTGAAGGGAACAATGCAGATTGATGTGGAAAGTGTGTGTCAGTCCTTGAGGAATGTTACTTTAACCTCAGTGTTCAAGTGTCAGTGTGTAGCTTTACAAGGAAACATGGCAAAACTACAGACTGGATCTGTTTGGGGCTTTAATGCGGAGGCAGCCTTCAGCTGTTTTCCACCTCCCTGGAGTTTGGGAGAAAAAAGAAATGGGAGCTCCATCCTACTAGCGATATTGATTCTCCACAACATAAAAGTCACCCTGATCTGAAGAGATGAGCCGGCTCCTCCTCCTCCGTGAAACCAGCTCTTCACCTGGATGTGGATTCAATGAGTATATATGATTTTTAATCTTTGAACACTCGCAGAAGGAATGTGACGTATTGATTTTACGTGCGTGTGCGCACACACACTCACTTCATCAGTTCAGCACAATTTACTGAAGCGGGGCGGCATGGAATTGATGTGTCTCCCATCTAATGGCTTGACTGTGATCTATTTACCAATATAAGAAAATTTAAGTTCTGTTTTCCAGTCATCTCATGAGTTCACAAAGTACGGTGCATGTGTATTTTAAACATTGTGTATTTTTAATGTACATATGGCACCACCACTATACTGGCCAAACTAAAAGTCCTGTTTAAAAATTGAAAATGTGTTGTGTGCTATCCCATCTGTCCAAATTTGACAACAAACTATTTGCAGTATACGTATGCATTTCTGTGGGCTCTAATGTAACTGTCACAGCATTACCTTGGTGATGGCAAAAAAGTGTGTGGGGGGGTACTATAGACAGTACACGATGGCACACAAAGTAAGGATTTAAAAGCCAGGAGTTGATGTGTGTTTCACAAAATATTCAGAAGATTCAAGAATGACACTCTGTCATTCTGTGGCACCAATTCAGTCTTTGAAGGTCAGCTGTTGCCGTCACTGTCCAGTCTACAGCACAGCCAATTACAAGCTATGGCAAGAGCTCAAGGAAGCTGTTGGGATATTTTGACACTTCTCTCCATCCTGACCACTCTGAATGTGTCGGTCACGATGAAATATAACTGAAGGAGTTGCATCTCTCTTTCAGGAAGGTTCAATCCATCACTTTTCTGAACCTTCCCGATGTTCGATTATTAAAACCCTGCAAAATATAACCAATATTAACATTTCATGTGAGCCAGCTGTGTTCCCATATGTGTCAATGTTTAATACACTTTTTTTTTTCTTTTACTAAAGTATAAGATTTGAAACTGGAAACAAGAAGGCAGGTTTCGAGCAACTGTACGAGGCTGAATCTCATAAGCTACATTGAAAAAACAATGGACTGAAACAGTGAGATGTACTTTATGGTCCCTGAAGACAGCATCAACAATGCATACGCACACACACACACACCTTCAGAGGAAAATGTGTCACATAATCAGGCTTGATGGAATAACTGGTATATAATGTTTTATTTATTTATATATATATATATATATATATATATATATATATATATATATATATATATATATATATATATATGAGGTCTATTAGAAAAGTATCCGACATTATTTTTTTCAAAAACCATATGGATTTGAATCACGTGTGATTACATCAGACATGCTTGAACCCTCGTGGGCATGCAAGAGTTTTTTCACGCCGGTCGGTTACGTCATTTGCTTGTGGGCAGTCTTTGAGTGAGGAGTGGCCCACCCTCTCGTCATTTTTTCATTGTTTAGGAATAGCTCAGAGACTGCTGCTTTGTTTGATCAAAATTTTTTCAAAACTGTAAGGCACAACTGAGTGGACACCATTTGATAAATTCAGCTGGTTTTCGGTAAAAATTTTAACGGCTGATGAGAGATTTTGGTCTGGTAGTGTCGCCGTAAGGACGGCCCACGGCGCCTGACGGCGATCTGCACTTCGAGTCGGCACCATCTCGCCGTTTCAAGTTGAAAACTTCCACATTTCCAGCTCTGTTGACCCAGTAAGTCGTCAGAAAACAGAACTTTCAGAATAAGTCGGCATGAGGAGTTTATTCGGACATTCCACTGTTAACGGACATTTTGTAATGAAAGAACGTGCGGGCAGAGTGTCATGTCAGGCCGGACCCGACCGCGGGGGGTCGCGACAGGAAAAACACCTCCGTTGGAAACCTTAACTGGCAAGTTGGAACATGCCCAAGCTGTTAAACAGTTTCTCAGTTACTCACTTGTTGAAAGCCATCAAAAGCCACCTGAATTTTACAAATGGTTTTCAACACGGAGGTGTTTTTCCTGGTGCGGCGCACACAGATTCGCCGAGTCGTTTCCGTGACTCGGCGAATTTGCACGCACGTCTTTCATTACAAAATGTCCTTAAACAGTGGAATGTCCGCATAAAGTCCTCATGCCGGCCTCTTCTGAATCTTCTCTGTTCTCTCACGACGTCCTGGGTGAATTAAGCCTTAAATTAGGATGTTTTCAGGTCGAAACAGGCCGACGACGGCGCCTGGAAGCACTGCACGACGTCCCGGTCCATGGGAAGTCCTTACAGCGACAGAAACACCCCATAATCTCTCATCAGCCATTAAACTTTTCACCGAAAACCAGCTTAATTTCTCGAATCGTGTCCACTCGGATATTCCTCACAAGTCCAGAAAAAATTTTGATAAAGCAATGCGCGCCGTCTCGAGCAGTGTGTGAAACAAAGGAATTCAGCCGAGAGGGCGGGACCACATCTCACTCAAGGCCTGCCCATAGGGAAATGACGTCACCGACACACGTGAAAAAACACACGCATGCGCACGAGGGTTCAAGATTGGTGTAATCTCACGTCATTCAAATCCATATAGTTAAAAACAAAAATAAAAGGGTCGGTTTATTACCTAATAGACCTCGTGTATATATATATATATATATATATATATATATATATATATATATATATACAGTAGTGTTCAGAATAACAGTAGTGCTATGTGACTAAAAAGATTAATCCAGGTTTTGAGTATATTTCTTATTGTTACATGGGAAAGAAGGTACCAGTAGATTCAGTAGATTCTCACAAATCCAACAAGACCAAGCATTCATGATATGCACACTCTTAAGGCTATGAAATTGGGCTATTAGTAAAAAAAAAAAATAGAAAAGGGGGTGTTCACAATAATAGTAGCATCTGCTGTTGACGCTACAAACTCAAAACTGTTATGTTCAAACTGCTTTCTTAGCAATCCTGTGAATCACTAAATTAGTATTTAGTTGTAGTTCAGTACAGTTTTTCATTATTTCTTCACATCTGCAAGGCATTCATTTTGTTGGTTTGGAACCAAGATTTTGCTTGTTTACTAGTGTGCTTTTTAGTGCTTTTCATTAATCTTTTTAGTCACATAGCACTACTATTATTCTGAACACTACTATAAGTCCTCAATATAAGCCCTGAGGCCCGATGGTCTGTGCTTATCTTCAGATTCTGTTGCATGAAGTGGGTGAGGGCCTACAACTCCCCCTGGTTGGGATTCCCTTCTGCATCAGGTTACTTCCCCAGCCAAGGCCACTACCAGTCAATTTACAGCTGAGTGGACTAAAACAGTACAGATTAACAGTCTTCTCCAGGGACACAGACAGTAGCTTGAGCATGAATCAAATCCAGGTCTACATATCGTGTTGCAGATAGAATAAATAAAATCAGAAACCATGAGCCATGATCATCATTCAAAGAGTGACTGGGCATTCCAGCAGTTGTAATAGTCTGAACAAATAGAGCTACGGTCAGCTGCTTTAGCCAATAAACCTGTCAGAATCAAGGACTTTATCATTGTTTTAATGCTTCAACACTTCCTGACCTCAATTCTCTTGGTGCATTTCTTGACTAGAGTTGACGGGGAGATGACACAACATTATGAGTAGGGATGTCCCGAATCTCCCGATCAGGTTTTTTTGGCCCCGATCTGATTCCGAGTCATCTCTGAATGAACAATGAACAAATGCTAAATATATAATAATTTAATTTTAATCACCTTATTTTATTATTTATCACTTAAACAGTGCACTTCTCCTTGAGGTAGCTTGAACAATAAAGTAATAATCTACCAGACTTAAAAAATGTACAAATTTCCATGTTATTTTATTTGTCTAATTATAAATGTCTAAAGTTCCGTATGTTGAACAAGAAATGATCTAATATGAAATAACAGGTGGTTTTAATTTATAGATGAAAGGTTTCTAAAGAACCATTTATTGATTTAGCTATTTTAATTACAAGTGTTCTTTTTTAAACAGTAATCAGAAATTTTTGAGGTAACAAACAACAACAAAAAAAACATTTCCAATGATTTTTCTTCAGACACGTGGTTTCTGCACTAATCTGTGGTTCAAATCCCCGCCTGACTGGAAAATCACTAAGGGCCCTTGGGCAAGGTCTTTAATCCCTTATTGCTCCCGGTGTGTAGTGAGCGCCTTGTATGGCAGCACCCTGACATCGGGGTGAATGTGAGTGCTTTGAGTGTCTGATGCAGATGGAAAAGCGCTATATAAATGCAGTCCATTTACCATTTGTACAGATCAGTGTTTTGGCCCAACGCGTCGTTCCTATTGGACAGCTCGAAGCTACGTCACAGCTCAGAGCGTCGAAAGTTCAAAAGTCAACTTGAAAAGGAAAAGGGGAAAAAAAACAACTTACATTTGCGTCCTGACAGTCCTCAGTGTACCCCTCTGATGCTTTATCAGTGTTCAACAAGTTCAGAGCAGCGCAGTGAACATGAATGAAGACGGAAGCTCTTTAAGACACGCTCCTAAATGTGATGAGTGCGCACGTCGCTCGTGCACACAACATCTCTCACTCCGTTTTGCAGACAAACGATCACAGGACAACTTGTTTTTTCTTTTTGTTAATCAGATGACAGATCATTGTCCTGAGGGCTTGGTCAGCATCGGGTCCTGCTGCGCACGGAAGGATGACTGAGCAAGAGTTTCAGTGGGAAAGTGTCCATCATCCTCTTGTCATTCCATCGAGGCATCAGGCTGAGCATGTAAACACACCAACAGCAGTTCTGCGAAAGAAACTTTGCGTGCGGCTTAATTTGAGGGGGAGCAAGCCGGAGCGCGCTCCGGAACCTCGAATGCGCGCTCCAGAACCTCTGACGTTGGCTCCGCCAACTATTTATACTGGATCCGGTGATCCGCCACCTCTCTTGACTAACAAAATATTAAAAAAAAAATCACCTTGCTCTCACTGCCACTCATACCGCCCTCCTGTCTGCTGTGTGGAATTGCACCAAATCTGGCAACAGGTCCAGAGGCTACGCTCGCTGTTTTGATCCAGATATTGACCGCAGCCGCAGAGCTCCGTGGCCACCGAGAGAGGGTCCCGCATCCGTATCCCCGGAGGCAGTGAGCGAAGGGAGAGCCGTGCATTGTGTTCTGCGTGTGTCTGTTTATAATCTTCTTGCACAGAAGAAAAAAGAGAGTGTTTACACAAGAGAGAAAAGTGAGAAAATGTGATGGATTTCGTTTATCGCGGGTTATTTTTAGAACGTAACTCCCATGATAAATGAGGGACCACTGTACATCATTAAACAGGAATTTGTACTCTATCCGGATTTGGTGTGACTAGTGTTATTAGGCCTACAATACGTGCCCAGTTTATTTTCAGTGTGGCGCACAGCGTTGTTCACAAGCCCCGCCCTTCTTTTTTTTTCTGCACCGGAGCCACCCATCCTCTGCTCTCCGGGACCTCCCACTTTACAAATTAAGCACTGGTCATGTCAAAAGCCGAGCTAAAGCGACGCTTCTGACGCCTCTAAAAAGCAACACGTCTCATGCCTCTGACGCTTCCCATGCATGAAAGGCCCATTAATCTGCAATAATGAGCCTGAAATAGCGCTGATAAAAATAATGAGGATAAAATCTATATCGGATTCCTGACTGGGATGCAACGTCTGATTTCGATCAAGTCTGAAACCACGTGATCGGGTCCAATTTCCGATCACGATCGGATCGGGACATCCCTAATTGTAAGTTTAAAGTAATGGGTGAGAGTGGGAAAGAGTGGGACAATTACTCATTACTAGCATCAGTGAGACTGAAGGATACTTAAGCCCCAGTCACACATGGCAAGAATTTGCTGGAACACGGCAAATATTGCCATAATCTGACGCAGTCGGGAGGAAAAGAGGCATGGCCAGCAGTGTCAGAGCGCAGACAGACTGCCTCATTGACACCTGACAGATCGCATCCAGAGCATATGTAGATGACACAGACTGCAGTTAGATGGTCATAAAAGGCGCTGAAGACTGCCTGATCTCCAAATGTCGCGTGTCACTAGACAGTTTCACTCAAAGTTTGCTGGCATTGGGCCATGCAGTCCCCTGCTTCAGCTGGAGTGTTGTTCCAGGGAACCTTCTTTTTTCTTTTTTGCACACTTCAAGAGCACAACACAACTCTGGACACTGCGATGGTTGGATTATCACACGGGACCAATATTTTTAATTTTTGGGTGAGAGGATTTTGACCACAGGCTGCTGTCCCGGCATCATGTCCACGTTTGCGCTGTGAAACACTCTTGGACCACCGTTGGAGGTGAGATTCATGTTTATTAAGGGTGTAACAGCCCGGCACAAGTTCCACATCATATCCCCGAGTTAGAAGGTGGTAATTTATAACAGTGTGAGATCCTTTCAGCTCTGAGCCTGACGTGTTACTGCACATGACAGAGTCGCAGCTGCCTGTGTTATAATGGAGATAATAGTTCACATTATTGACGTCGCCCATGGGAATGAATGGACAAATATCTGTACTGTAAGGTCTATTGTGGATATAACAGCCTGTTCAGATTTGCGGCTGCGCGCGCACAGTAGCACACAGTGCTTTCGGTTTGATAGACGCTGTTCACATTCACTGTACATGATAATAATTCATAATTATTATCGTGATGAAGCATGCCACATACATTTCAACAGTTCCTTTACACTTGGGGGTGGACATTATTATATGTGGCATGTATAATAATGCCTCAAGGACCTCAAGGATTTTTAACGATATAGAGCTCACGGTTCTGTACATATAAAATATTGCATTTTCACAGTTTATGGTTGTGCACCTAATATTTGGGACCTCGTATTCCCCTCTCTGTTGGATCATTCCACATAAACAGAAAAAAAGAAAATACTGAGTGTGAGCTACAGATACTATTAAATTAAGTTGAAACCCGCAGGGATATTTTATTTGGGACCCTGTCAACTCTAATTTCACCATAAAGAAACAAAAATATCAAAAAACTCTCTGATGACTCTGTACACGGATGAGTCCGATGATTCTGTCCAACACAGCTGGCATGACTCGGCTCAGTGCTGACTGGCACACTCCTGAATGATCGGCCAGCTCCTGCTGCTATGCTCCTGTTGCTAGGAACCCCAGCATGGTCAGCACCTGTGTGGGCACAGACAACCCCTGGCTGCTTGCTGTATTGCACTCTTGGGCTGGCCGCAGTTCTGCACATATCTATATTGTAATAGCCAAGTGGCCTCTGTGTGCGTGCATGTGAATCACTTTGATCAAACAGAAACCGGGGAGAGCTGACATTTTGCCACAGTATGCTTATGTATTTTGTATCGAGGATGAATGCTGCAGAAACGGAAATTTGATAGGACTATGATGCTGCAATGCACCATGGGAGTTCGGGTTTTGGGGGTTTAAATGCTGTTTTTGTGGTTCATGTTAGTTTAACAATGTTAGTGATTTATTGTGTTTTTGCAGTTCAGTTGGTTTAGTCGATTTAGCTGTCATGTTGTCCTTACCATGAGTGAAAACACTATTGCTTTTGATGTCTTCCGCCACTATCTCTATTTGTGCATGCATAAAAACTAAAAGCACCTGCTTGCAGCAGTCACAGTCTGTGTGTGTGTGTGTGTGTGTGTGTGTGTGTGTGTGTGTGTGTGTGTGTGTGTGTGTGTGTGTGTGTGTGTGTGTGTGTGTGTGTGTGTGTGTACACACACTTTGGGAACATGACATTTGTGTGTGTGGGGGGGGGGGGGAGACTGGGAACATGACATTTGCCATTTTTGGTATGTTTATGTGTTTTGGGTCAAGGATGAAAAGTGCCAAAAGGGAACATTGACTAATTTGTGGAGAAACTATGGATATTAGCTCACATTGCTAATTACACTCTGGACTAAAATGCCATTCCAGCAGGGGTGCAGTAAATCATTTTCATATTAAAAGCGTGAGTGAGTGCGTGATTTTATTTTGTAACGTCAATGTAAGTACATAATACTTACCAGCCAGCAGCAGCAGCAGTGTGAGCGGCGGCATCCATCACCAGGCCGGGCTTTGTCTGTAGCAGCGGCGGCCACTGTCACCGGCGTTTGCAGCGGGAGTGGCAGCAACCACCACCATCGGCTCTGTTAGCGATAGCAGCTGAAGCAGCAGTAACCATCATCAGGCCGGGTTTTGCCGGCGGCGGCAGTGGGAGCGGCGGCCACCTTCATCAGGCAGGATTCTAGTAGCGGCAGCAGCAGGTGCTGCTTCAGCTAGTTTGTGTAAAAGTGAGTGTATTATATATTTTTTTCATATTTAGTTATGGGGCCTAAATCAAAGGGGACTGCAGTTTTTGAGGAAGAACTAGAGGAAATCAGAAAAACGTTAAATGACAGTGCAAATGAAACTAATCAAAGATGTATCTGATCAATTGACAGTTATTTCATTGCAACAAGAAAAAATACTGGAACTAACGAAGCAAATTGCAGTTCTACAAAAGGAGAACGAGGAGAAGGACAAGACAATAAAACCCATGAATAAGCGTATTACAGAACTTGAGCAATCTGCTCGAATAAATGACCTCATTATAACAGGCTTAGACATAAAACCTCGGACCTAAGTGAGAGCTGTAGCATCACGAGGAGACCCCACAGAGATGGACATTCAATCTGTGGAAGAGCAGGTGATTTCTTTTTTTAAATGAAAAAGGAATATCAATAAATTCAAGAGACATTGAAACCTGTCACCTTCTACCCCGGAGAGGTCAAAATACATTACAAACTACAATCCTGAGATTTGTAAATAGAAAACAAGTGACTGCTGTTCTCAAGCAAGCAAAAAAAAAAAAACTAAAATGAACGATAGTGTACGTATATTAATGAACATCTAACCAAAAAAACCTCAGATCTTGCAAGATAGGCTCGTTTTATGAAAAGGCAAATCAAGATACAGGCTACATGGACATCAAATGGTAAAATCTATATTAAACTACATGAGTCACCAGAAGAAGGTAAAACACTGTATTAGAGAAGAATAAGATCTGGAGAAGTATAATTGAAGAACGGTGCAAACAAGGAAACAAAATGGTGACATCCTCATATAAAAACAACTGGCTCGGACTGATAATCTGTGATTTTGGGCATTTGCCCGGTGGACCGCTGCACGTTTAGACGTGCGTGGGCCGGCCCTCCCATATTTATAGAGATTATGGAAATATACAGTGTTCTCGAACCGCGCGCTGCTGTCAACACGAAGAAAGTCCGTGATCGGTGAAGCTACAGCATTTAATTGGCGCAGCTGCAGACCCACTTCCTGCATTTGTGTCAAAATAAAAGTTCTGTAGTGTTTCATACACGGCGCAGTCTTATTCTAGGTTTCAGTTTTGTTTCCGTTTGATCACACAACGGAGACTTACATCGAGCACAATGATTGACATGACCAACAGCCAATGACAATGGAGAAGCATACAGGGTGGCAAATCAGATTGCAGGAAGAGCAGGTGGCCGCTCCCGCCCCTGTGAATGGATTGAGTCCTCGGCGCCTGGACTTCTCTCCGCTCTTCTACTGATACAAGGTTGGAATCATTTCTTTTATCTTAATTAACTGTGCTTTACTTTTGTTAATCTTTAAATGCAACAGCTACGGACTTCAGCTCCTTAATTTGCTGCTGTGTGAATCCTAGCAGTGGTCACACATTACCTCTCTCTCTCTCTCTCTCGCGCTCTCTCTCACTCACTCACACACACACTTTGGAGACACAAAAAACTTTTTTCTGCTTGTGTGCATTTGCTTCCGTTTTGTCAGACCCGGCGCCAGAAAAAAAAAAATATTAAGGGGGTGATGAGTTTATCACAGGGGGCAGAGTCGCCCCCCCCCCCCCCAAAAAAAAAATAGTGCGCAACGGAGGAGACGTGCGCTCCTGGAAAGCTCGTGTATTTATGCTGCACCGTTGTAAGAGACTAAGAGTGAAGAGTGATGACAGTATTTTTTTAATTATTATTTGAACGTATAGACCCTTGGTCAAGTGATCTCCTGCATACCACAGAGCCGGTGTTCTGTCGAGATGAGGTGCGCCAACTTTCAACACTCTTGAGCTGTGACGTACCTTCGCATTGTCCAATAGGAACGACGCGTCGGGCCAAAACACGGAAGACTCGTGGCAGAAACCACTGATCTGTACAAAACGGATTGGACCAATCCGATTGGTGCAGAAACCACTGATCTGTACAAAACATTAACGTGTGACAGGACTGCTCATTTATAGAGCAGTTTTCTAAAGAAAAATCATTGGAAATGTTTTTTTGTTGTTACCTCAAAATTTCTGATTACTGTTAAAAAAAGTTTAGAACACTTGTAATTAAAACAGGTAAATAAATCAATAAATGGTTCTTTAGAAACCTTTCATCTGTATTAAAACCACCTGTTATTTCAAATTAGATAATTTCTTGTTTAACATAAGGAACCTCAGACATTTATTTTTAGACAAATAAAATAACATGGAAACTTGTATATTTTTTGAAGTCTGGTAGATTATTTATATCTTATTTATTATTAACCAGAAAAACAAACACTTAATAAATACAAATGTTTATTATAAATGCAAAAGGAAATAATTTAACAATGACTGCAGTGTGATTGTAAAGTAGGATTTCTGTGACATAAACCTCATGATGTTTTTATATATATATATATATATATATATATATATATATATATATATATATATAGTCATTTAAACTTGTAATTTCGTCAAAATATGTAATTGCCTTTAATGTTATCAGGACGCCCCCTCGTGGCGCCGGGTCCACGTTTTGTACTATGATCAAGGTGAAATGACAGTGAAAGTGTGTGTTTAGGTGTGTGTTCATGGTGTTTAGGTGTATAGTATTTGTTCATTGGGGGTTCGGTATGGACGGGTGGGTGTGTGTGTTTGGGGGTGGATTTGTTGGGCCAATAGTGGGCTGGTCCAGAGGAAAAATGCCAGGGCCGAAATTTGTTCCCAGTCCAACCCTGAAAATCAATGTCTAATCCTATAGACTGTTTTTCTTCATCTGATGAAATTCCTGCTCAGGCGCTTAATTTAAAATTTTTTGAAGTTACTGAACATGGATTTCACAACTTTGAAAGTAATATTGATCCTGATTGTTTTTTTCTTGAAAATATTAGTCAACAGTGTAGCTACTTTACTGAAGAACAATTGAAGGATTATCCTATTACAAATGGGACTTTTTCCATTATACATTTTAACAGTAGAAGTCTTCTTGCAAATTTCTCAAAAATACAGGACTGTTCAAGAATGTCTAATTACCATTTTTTTCAGTTATTGCAACTACTGAAACTTGGTTGAGAGAGGAGTTAGTTGATGCTGTGCAGATTGAGGGATATGATTTTTTATTTATTTTTTTTTGCCATCAACAGGATGCAAAAACGTAGCGGAGGGGTGGCGCTATATGTATCTTCAAAACATCAATGTGAAATTCTACAAAATATGTCATTTTCTTTGGAAAATATCATGGAATGCATCACTGTGGAAATTAAATGTAAAAAAAAAAAAAAAAAAAAAATCAAAAAATATCATCCTAAGTTGTGTTTACAGAGCTCCAGGGTCTAATATAAATACATTTGTGAATAAATTGACTGAAATGTACAATACAGTGGAAAAATAAGCTTTTATTTGTCTATGGGGACTTTAATATGGATTTTTTTTAATCCATATGGTCAGGTACAAATAACTGAATTTATAAACTCTGTTTTGTATGAGATTGTTTTCAGTAATCACACATCCAACCAGGATAACTACGAACACATCAACACTTACTGATAATATATTGACAAATACTACTGCAGGGAATATAAATGGTGGAATACTCATTAGTGATGTCAGCAATCATATGCCAGTTTTTGCAGCTTTCCAGGACTTAGTTGAAGGATATGACCAGAAAGAACCTGTACATTTCAAAAGAAAATTAACTGAAGTTACCCTTGAGAATCTGAGAATGGCCTTAATGCAGCAGGATTGGTGTGATATTTACAGGGCTGTGAAAACTCAGCGGATCCACGGGATTCCGTGGATTTCATCATGGGGAGGGGGGCGGGGGTGTTAGTGTTGTACTCTTTAATCGTGATATTTACTGAGTTTTTAAAATGCTTATCGCAAAGCGTATAAGTCCGCGGACACTGATGTGTGTGTTACAGATGCAAATCAGTTTCCTCGGATCCGCGGAGTTTCGAGGAGAATAAATACCACTCAAAGCCAGGCTGTTGCGACAGTTGTCGTAAAGCGGGACTGGTTGGTTGCTGCGGTGACACTGTGTAGCTCCTGTGCGAAGCTTAGCTAAACGTAGCATGTGGACATCGCAAACTTTTAGAACTTTCAAGTTTTTAAAAGAAGAATTTTGCAGCATGTCTGTGTCATGGAGCGACACCAGACAGAGCGAAGATGGCAAGAAAGACGGTTTGAAAAAGTCTGATAAGGACAAGAATCCGTGGAATTGTTGCTGGCTTCATGAACACAACTGAAAGATGAATGGGAAAAGTGAACTGGTAAGAATTTTTTTCTCTCTCTGGAAAATAAGCATTGTGCTGTTCAAACAGAATTTCAGAAAAGATTATGTGCCATTTTTCTTTCATTAATCTAGACTTTTTTTCATTGAAAAAAAAAGACATTGTGGCTTTGAATGAATTTAGGCTACATGAATTTACACACCGTAAATTAGTTTTTATTAATGTAGACTTTTTTCATGGGGAAAAAAGACAATGTGGCTTTGAGTGGATTTACAGGAATTTACACAAGAATGTGTGGCTTTTTACTATAAGGTATGTTATTGATATTTTTCCTGATTTTTAAAATATTCTACAAGCTTTAGCTGTGGTTTTTGAAATACTTTAACAGGCTTTTCAGTCTTCATGAATTTCATGTAGTTTAATTGTTCTGAGTTAATGCATAATTTGGTTTACAATTAAAAGGAAAATCATACCAGGTCCAACTTCCACATCATATTCTATTATTTCAACATGATCATTGACGGTTCAAATGAAAGGTTGAATCTAGGATCATTTAAATATGCACTAATTTTGAGATTTGTTCTTCCAGGAGATGTTGAAAATGTATCAGTAGATGAAAATTTAATTTGGTTTCTGGGGCCCTACAAGGCCCTAGACCCCGGCTCCTCCCCCCCAGACCGCCTGCGAATTTTCCTCGGATTTCACAATTTTCTTTTCACAGCCCTGTATTTATAATGATGACATCGACAAATCATATGAATCTTTTATCGCCATTATTTCGAATTTGTATGATAAATATTGTCCAGTGGTGCCACAAAGTAAAAATCCACAAAAAAACTGACAAACCTTGGGTTACAAAGGGACTCCAGAATGCATGCAAAAAGAAAAATCTTTTGTACAAGCAGTTTATAAAATTTAGAACTAAACAGGCTGAAAGTAAATATAAGATATACAAAAATAAATTAACGAATATCATGCAATTGTGAAAGAAGCAATATTATTGCGACTTATTGGTAAAAAATAAAACCAACATTACTGGCACCTGGAAGATTAAAAACAAAATCATTACTAAGAGAAGAGCAGTTAAAGATTATCCATCTTATTTTCATACAGATTCTGATAAAACTGTAAAAAATAACAAAGCTACCGCAGATCATTTCAATAATTATTTTGTTAACGTGGGTAAAAAATTATCAAATTCAATTGTATCTTGTAAAACACATTCTATGGACAACAACAAATTAATTAATACTATTTTGGATTCAATATACATTAGAGAAGTAGATGAAAATGAAATGATCAACATTGTACATAAATTAAAGGGGAAAAATCAATTTACTGTGATAACTTTAGTATGTTTTTGATTAAAAATATTATTCATTGTATTATTAAACCTTTAACCTTTAACTTTTATATTTGCAATTTGTCACTAATAACTGGGAAATTCCCTTCTAAAATGAAAATAGCTAAGGTGATACCTTTGTTTAAATCTGGTGACAAGCATGTCTTTTCAAATTATAGGCCAATTTCTTTATCACAGTTTGCTAAAATCCATCCATCCATTTTCTTCCGCTTTATCCAGAGTCGGGTCGCTGGGGCAGCAGCTCAAGCAAAGCCGCCCAGACCTCCCGATCCACACACACCTCCCCCAGCTCCTCCGGGGGAACCCCAAGGCGTTCCCAAGCCAGCCGAGAGATGTAGTCCCTCCAGTGTGTCCTGGGTCTTCCCGGGGGCCTCCACCCAATGGGACATGCCCGGAACACCTCTCCAGCGAGGCGTCCAGGGGGCATCCGGAAAAGATGCCCGAGCCACCTCAACTGACTCCTTTTGACGTGGAAGAGCAGCGGCTCGACTCCGAGCTCCTCCCTTCTAAAATCCTGGAAAAAAATATTTTTAAAGAGGCTGAATGATTTTTATATCCAAATATCATATACTTAGTGAACAGCAGTATGGTTTTAGAAAAAGGCGCACCACTTCTCTGGCTATAATTGATTTTGTTGAACAAGTTACAAATGCAATAAAGATGAAGCAATACACTGTAGGGGTTTTCTTTGATTTACAGAAAGCATTTGATACCATAGATCATACTTTATTTTTGGACAAATTACAGAAGTATGGCATTAGAGGATTAGCCCCGGATTGGTTAGCTAGTTATTTATCTAATTTTGGAGGGACAAATTCAGAATTACTGAGTATTACATGTGGGGTGCCCCAAGGGTCAATCCTTGGGCCATTACTGTTTTTGTTGTATGTTAATGTTGTATGTTAAGTTTGGTGTCAGTCTGTGCGTTGTACTTTGTTTGCCGATGACACAACTGTGTTCGGTAGTGGGGACAATTTGGGACAGCTTTTGGAAATGATGGAGAGGGAATTACAAAATTTTAAATATTGGTTTGATTCTAATAAATTGTCACTTCATTTGAGTAAGACAAAGAGTATTATATTTGGAAATAAGCCTCGGAATTTAAATAGAAACCTATCATTGAACGATGTTGAAATTGAAATTGTATCTGAAACTAAATTTCTTGGCATTTTTATTGATGACAAATTAAGTTGGAAAACTCGCAGAAATTACATTAAATCTAAAATTTCAAAAGTTATTTCAATTTTGTATAAAGCATAATATTTTCTCCCCCAACATTCTTTGGTCATGCTGTACCATTCATTACTTGTCCCATATATGACCTATTGTATTGAGGTTTGGGGAAGCACATATAAAACAAAACTAATTCAGTTTTTCTGTTACAAAAGAAAGCTATAAGAGTTATAAGTAAAAAAAATAAATACAACATATTATGAACCAACAAACCAATTGTTTGCTTGTCTGTGTATTTTGAAATTTCAAGATTTGGTGGATTATTTTACGATACAGATCACGTACAAATTTAAGTTATTTAAGTTGTTTAAAATGAGGGAGTCCAGTTATCGTTTGTGAGGAACACTGATGAGAGAAGAAAGATTTGAACTACTGTTGTCATTTCTGTAAAAGGTGTTAGAATCTGGAATAATTGTTCTGATAGTATTACATCCTCTGGTACATTGGTAGGTGTTAAAAGACTTTATAAAAAAAATGTAATTTCTTACTATAGTATGCTATATAACTGTTTTTGTGGTTCTTATTTATTTGCACATCATATTACTGATCTGTTCAGTTACATTATTTTTCTAATTGTTACCTTGTTTTGAGTGTATTTAAATGTGTATAGTAACTGGTGTAGGGAGTGGGCTTTTATAAGCGTTTGCTTCAGCCCATGCCCTTTCGGCCGCACCTAATTGGGAAATCGTTTGAGCTGCATGTCAGTGTGATCATCAAATGCCCTGATCGATCAGGTCTGATCAAACTTGAATACGGGCTGTGTCTCTTTAAAATAAAAGCACTGTCGCTGCATGTCGGTGCACTCATCAGATGTCCTGATCGATCAAGTCTGATCAAATCAGCGGACCTGATCGGAGCAGCCGGACCTTTAAAAATCACAGCGCATCATTCCCCTCAGCCTTTACCATAGCCAGACTCAGCAGCATCTGTACACAATGAAAATGATCCACCAAGACAAAAAATAAATAAATAAATAAATAATAATAATAATAATAATAACGTTAAATGACTGTTTCTGACATGCACCACACCATGCAGTAGAGAACAGAGTGCACTTCCACAGAGGCAGAAAATAGCATCTTTGGCTACATAAGGGGCAGTAATGAAACTGTAAAACATGATACAGTCAACTGTTTTGTTCTGCACAGCCGACGGGGGAAATGGTTTTAAATAGCAGCAACATGTGACTGTGTGCACACATTAAAAAGCGAACACATGTAGCTGCAAGCAGATCTATGAACACGGAAAAAGGCTGAGTATGTGTGCATTTCAGGCGTATTTAAATGAAACACAATGCCGCAATATGCAGCTCTACGAATATGCCAAGGTGAAAGAGGCTTAAGTGTCACCAGAGGAACAATAGATATAGAAACGTGCATACGCCAGCCATGAACTTGGCATAGGGCACCGCACATTTCCACGGTCATTTCACTTTTGATACTGTGAGTACAATGGGGTTTTTTTTTTTATTATAATGGGGTTATGAGAAATGTCAGAAAGGTGTGATGTTTTCATTTGTTGTGTGATTATAAGTTCATCAAATATATTGATTCATGCTTGCATTTTAATGACACTGTTTGTTTACTGCTAAAGCTTGTGTGAGAATGTAAACTTACCATCTCAGAAAGGCAGAGGTCTCAAAGTTCGACCTTGGTTAGATAAGTTTAGCAGCTGTGTTTGGGACGGCGGTGAGAGTTGACTGGGGTAACTGCTCGGTAACCCTGCTTATGATCTCTGAAAACCTGTGTTTAAGCTTGGTGAAGTGTAACTTTCTTCAGTGAAAAGGAAGTAATAATATCACTGTTTTACTCCCACGGTAATAAAGACTTCAACTGAGGTAAGTCATGTGTCTCCCTCTTCCTCCAGCCATACTCAGGACGGTGAAATTTTTTCTGATAGATACATCTGAACTTTAGCGTGGAGAAAGATGTATGCCACATTTTTGTGCATGTACAACCTTTGTACATGAGGCCCCTGATCTTTGTCTTCTTGCAATTTATTTACAGCTTCTATTTGGGTCAAGTCTGGGAGCATGCGCTGATGCTGCACTTCGTTGTATCCACGACACCACGGAACCATCTTGGGTCGTGAATGGAAACCACACAAGCAGACAATGGGTCCATTCCCACATCTCAAATAACCGTCTATCTGTCACAGGCGGGTGAAACATAAGTGTCCCCGGCGCGTTCTCCAGCTACTGCTGTCCTCAAAACTGAAGAATGTGAAGATAATTTAGCTTGCAAATGTCTGGTTAGCAAAAAGATGTCTTATAAATCACCTTTAGAGGTATTATCTGATTACAAAAACAGGGCTGAAAATGAATGACAGCTGGTCATCCTTGTCCAGTGCAGCAAGTCCACATAGTGATTTGTTAAAGTGTCTTCAGATTAAATGAACTCTTTCTCATTATTAAGACCCAGGGAGAGGAAACCCTTAAACTGAAGATTGTTAAAAAAAAGTGTTGTGTGGGCCGCCAGAAGAGGAGGTACTGCTGGCCCACCACCAGAGGGCGCCCTGCGTGAAGTGCGGGTTTCAGGCACGAGGGGGCGCTGCCGCCTTACAGGAACAGCCGAGGTGACAGCTGTCACTCATCAACTATGACAGCTGTCACCGATCATCTGCACTTCACCCTGGATAAAAGCAGGATGACACCTCCACCACGTCGCCGAGATATCGACTTCTTTGAGAGGTAACTTTCTCTGCTGACTCAAAACATTGAATAATAATCTGTACTTCTTTGCAGCCGTTTTCCTGTGGTGTGTCCTTATCTGTGGGATTGGCGTTTGGTGTGATCAGCGACGGCTTCGCTTCACACTCCAACCAGATAAGTGGTTAGACAGGAGCTGCACGAGTGTGTGATTGGAGGTGGAGGTGCTCCCTCCTAACTAAACACTTGGCTGTCTTTGTTCTCCGCCAGCAGTACCAGATCCAACACGCTGAGACGGTGGCCACCTGGGGACTTCGGGACTTGGCGGCTCCAGTATCCTTCGGGTTCGGTGGCGGTGGAAATCGTGTGGTTCCGGTTCATCTCCAGACGGACGTCTCCTATCGTCGAGCCTGCCCACACGACACCTTCATTCATTGACTTGTATCTATTCTATAATCTGCTGTGTGTGGTTGTGACATTCACAACAGTAAAGTGTTCACATTTAACTTCCTCTGTTGTCCGTTCATTTACGCCCCCTGTTGTGGGTCCGTGTCACTACACTTTCCCAACAAAAAGTTTAGCAAAGTGACTGTTGGTGCGGAGCTACAACACCCCGCTGTCTTTATAATATACTGAATTGACACTTCAAACAGACTAGACCTGTTTTCATTAGCAGTTTTGTCTAACACACTGGTATCTCTCCAGGACAATTCACATTATTTTGCTGTAATGAGAACAAAGAGAGATGAGAAACCAGCACAAATAATTATATTCACCATTTTGCATCAGCACATGCCACTGAGATCCTGTGGATTTACTCTGAGTAGACACCAATTAGAAGCATTAATGACTTCCACATAATTGTGTTTAATGTGCCATTATATAATATTCAGGGGCAAATAAATGATTTTATCATTCATCATGATTTTATTTTTTATCTCTAAATCAGTCGAAAATGCATCTGAGACTATAGACAAAAAAAAAAAAAAATGCTGCTTTAATGAGACACATTTCAATCAACTTCAACTTTCAATCAACTTTTTTCTTGTATAGCGCCAAATCACAACAAACAGTTGCCCCAAGGCGCTCCACATTGCAAGGCAAGGCCATACAATAATTATGAAACACAGTCTACGTCTAAAGCAACATAACCAAGGGATGGTCCAGGGTCACCCGATCCAGCCCTAACTATAAGCCTTAGCGAAAAGGAAAGTTTTAAGCCTAATCTTAAAAGTAGAGAGGGTATCTGTCTCCCTGATCTGAATTGGGAGCTGGTTCCACAGGAGAGGAGCCTGAAAGCTGAAGGCTCTGCCTCCCATTCTACTCTTACAAACCCTAGGAACTACAAGTAAGCCCGCAGTCTGAGAGCGAAGCGCTCTAATGGGGTAATATGGTACTATGAGGTCCCTAAGATAAGATGGGACCTGATTATTCAAAACCTTATAAGTAAGAAGAAGAATTTTAAATTCTATTGTAGCATTAACAGGAAGCCAATGAAGGGAGGCCAACACGGGTGAGATATGCTCTCTCCTGCTAGTCCCCGTCAGTACTCTAGCTGCAGCATTCTGAACCAACTGAAGGCTTTTTAGGGAACTTTAGGACAACCTGATAATAATGAATTACAATAGTCCAGCCTAGAGGAAACAAATGCATGAATTAGTTTTTCAGCATCACTCTGAGACAAGACCTTTCTGATTTTAGAGATATTGCGTAAATGCAAAAAGGCAGTCCTACATATTTGTTTAATATGCGCTTTGAATGACATATCCTGATCAAAAATAACTCCAAGATTTCTCACAGTATTACTAGAGATCAGGGAAATGCCATCCAGAGTAACGATCTGGTTAGACACCATGCTTCTAAGATTTGTGGGGCCAAGTACAATAACTTCAGTTTTATCTGAGTTTAAAAGCAGGAAATTAGAGGTCATCCATGTCTTTATGTCTGTAAGACAATCCTGCAGTTTAGCTAATTGGTGCGTATCCTCTGGCTTCATGGATAGATAAAGCTGGGTATCATCTGCGTAACAATGAAAATTTAAGCAATACCGTCTAATAATACTGCCCAAGGGAAGCATGTATAAAGTGAATAAAATTGGTCCTAGCACAGAACCTTGTGGAACTCCATAATTAACTTTAGTCTGTGAAGAAGATTCCCCATTTACATGAACAAACTGTAATCTATTAGACAAATATGATTCAAACCACCGCAGCGCAATGCCTTTAATACCTATGACATGCTCTAATCTCTGTAATAAAATTTTATGGTCAACAGTATCAAAAGCAGCACTGAGGTCCAACAGAACAAGCACAGAGATAAGTCCACTGTCCGAAGCCATAAGAAGATCATTTGTAACCTTCACTAATGCTGTTTCTGTACTATGATGAATTCTAAAACCTGACTGAAACTCTTCAAATAGACCATTCCTCTGCAGGTGATCAGTTAGCTGTTTTACAACTACCCTCTCAAGAATCTTTGAGAGAAAAGGAAGGTTGGAGATTGGCCTATAATTAGCTAAGATAGCTGGGTCAAGTGATGGCTTTTAAGTAATGGTTTAATTACTGCCACCTTAAAGGCCTGTGGTACATAACCAACTAACAAAGATAGATTGATCATATTTAAGATTGAAGCATTAAATAATGGTAGGACTTCCTTGAGCAGCCTGGCAGGAATGGGGTCTAATAAGCATGTTGATGGTTTGGATGAAGTAACTAATGAAAATAACTCAGACAGAACAATCGGAGAGAAAGAGTCTAACCAAATACCGGCATCACTGAAAGCAGCCAAAGATAACGATACATCTTTGGGATGGTTATGAGTAATTTTTCTCTAATAGTCAAAATTTTGTTAGCAAAGAAAGTCATGAAGTCATTACTAGTTAAAGTTAATGGAATACTCAGCTCAATAGAGCTCTGACTCTTTGTCAGCCTGGCTACAGTGCTGAAAAGAAACCTGGGGTTGTTCTTATTTTCTTCAATTAGTGATGAGTAGAAAGATGTCCTAGCTTCACGAAGGGCTTTCTTATAGAGCAACAAACTCTTTTTCCAGGCTAAGTGAAGATCTTCTAAATTAGTGAGACGCCATTTCCTCTCCAACTTACGGGTTATCTGCTTTAAGCTACGAGTTTGTGAGTTATACCACGGAGTCAGACACTTCTGATTTAAAGCTCTCTTTTTCAGAGGAGCTACAGCATCCAAAGTTGTCTTCAATGAGGATGTAAAACTATTGACAAGATACTCTAACTCCCTTACAGAGTTTAGGTAGCTACTCTGCTCTGTGTTGGTATATGACATTAGAGAACATAAAGAAGGAATCATATCCTTAAACCTAGTTACAGCGCTTTCTGAAAGACTTCTAGTGTAATGAAACTTATTCCCCACTGCAGGGTAGTCCATCAGGGTAAATGTAAATGTTATTAAAAAATGATCAGACAAAAGGGAGTTTTCAGGGAATACTGTTAAGTCTTCTATTTCCATACCATAAGTCAGAACAAGATCTAAAATATGATTAAAGTGGTGGGTGGACTCATTTACTTTTTGAGCAAAGCCGATAGAGTCTAATAATAGATTAAATGCAGTGTTGAGGCTGTCATTCTCAGCATCTGTGTGGATGTTAAAATCGCCCACTATAATTATCTTATCTGAGCTAAGCACTAAGTCAGACAAAAGGTCTGAAAATTCACAGAGAAACTCACAGTAACGACCAGGTGGACGATAGATAATAACAAATAAAACTGGTTTTTGGGACTTCCAATTTAGATGGACAAGACTAAGAGACAAGCTTTCAAATGAATTAAAGCTCTGTCTAGGTTTTTGATTAATTAATAAGCTGGAATGGAAGATTGCTGCTAATCCTCCGCCCCGGCCCGTGCTACGAGCATTCTGACAGTTAGTGTGACTCGGGGGTGTTGACTCATTTAAACTAACATATTCATCCTGCTGTAACCAAGTTTCTGTTAGGCAGAATAAATCAATACGTTGATCAATTATTATATCATTTACCAACAGGGACTTAGAAGAAAGAGACCTAATGTTTAATAGACCACATTTAACTGTTTTAGTCTGTGGTGCAATTGAAGGTGCTATATTATTTTTTCTTTTTGAATTTTTATGCTTAAATAGATTTTTGCTAGTTATTGGTTATTGGTGGTCTGGGAGCAGGCACCGTCTCTACGGGGATGGGGTAATAGGGGGATGGCAGGGGGAGAGAAGCTGCAGAGAGGTGTATAAGACCACAGCTCTGCCTCCTGGTCCCAACGCTAGACAGTCACCGTTTGGAGGATCCCAAAAAATTGGCCAGATTTCTAGAAATGAGAGCTGCTCCCTCTAAAGTGGGATGGATGCCGTCTCTCCTAACAAGACCAGGTTTTCCCCAGAAGCTTTGCCAATTATCAATGAAGCCCACCTCATTTTTTGGACACCACTCAGACAGCCAGCAATTCAAGGAGAACATGCGGCTAAACATGTCACTCCCGGTCTGATTGGGGAGGGGCCCAGAGAAAACAACAGAGTCCGACATTGTTTTTGCAAAGTTACACACCGATTCAATGTTAATTTTAGTGACCTCCGATTGGCGTAACCGAGTGTCATTACTGCCGACGTGAATTACAATCTTACCAAATTTACGCTTAGCCTTAGCCAGCAATTTCAAATGTCCTTCGATGTCGCCTGCTCTGGCCCCCGGAAGACAATTGACAATGGTTGCTGGTGTCGCTAACTTCACATTTCTCAAAACAGAGTCGCCAATAACCAGAGTTTGATCCTCGGCGAGTGTATCGTCGAGTGGGGAAAAACAGTTAGAGATGTGAACGGGTTGACGGTGTACACGGGGCTTCTGTTTAGGGCTACGCTTTCTCCTCACAGTCACCCAGTCAGCCTGCCTTCCCGACTGCACGGGGTCTGCCAGGGGGGAACTAACGGCGGCTAAGCTACCTTGGTCCGCACCGACTACAGGGGCCTGGCTAGCTGTAGAATTTTCCACGGTGCGGAGCCGAGCCTCCAATTCGCCCAGCCTGGCCTCCAAAGCTACGAATAAGCTGCACTTATTACATGTACCGTTACTGCTAAAAGAGGCCGAGGAATAACTAAACATTTCACACCCAGAGCAGAAAAGTACGGGAGAGACAGGAGAAGCCGCCATGCTAAAACGGCTAAGAGCTAGTAGCTACGCTAAGCTAGCGGATTCCCAAACAGGGAATCCGACACTAGACAGGCTGTGGAGCAGCACAGGTAACGCACGACAACAGTGCTAAAATAAAATAAAAATCCACTAGACAGGCTGTGGAGCAGCACAGGTAACGCACAACAACAGTGCTAAAAAATAAAATAAAATAAAAATAAAAATCCACTGGACAGGCTGTGGAGCAGCACAGGCAACGCACGACAACAGTGCTAAAACAAAATAAAAATCCACTAGACAGGCTGTGGAGCAGCACAGGTAACGCACGACAACAGTGCTAAAATAAAATAAAAATCCACTAGACAGGCTGTGGAGCAGCACAGGTAACGCACGACAACAGTGCTAAAACAAAATAGAAATCCACTAGACAGGCTGTGGAGCAGCACAGGTAACGCACAACAACAGTGCTAAAAAATAAAATAAAATAAAAATAAAAATCCACTAGACAGGCTGTGGAGCAGCACAGGTAACGCACGACAACAGTGCTAAAACAAAATAGAAATCCACTAGACAGGCTGTGGAGCAGCACAGGTAACGCACAACAACAGTGCTAAAACAAAATAAAAATCCACTAGACAGGCTGTGGAGCAGCACAGGTAACGCACGACAACAGTGCTAAAACAAAATAAAATTTGGTCAATGTGCTGCAGAAACTTATGGCATTTTTTTTACACTCACTAATCAGTGAAATGAGGGGGAAAAGGCCTTCAGAGGAGATTAAAGTAGCCAGTCTTATGGCGGAAAGTTCAGAAAGAACAAGCAAGAGTGAAGAGTAAGGAATATTGGACATCTTATTTTGTAATTTGTCAGTGATTTTCTCAGCACACAGGATATAGTGGTGCAATATGGCTCAACAGTTTAGTGCCTTAAGCTGGCCATACAGCACATGATGACAGGAAATGATATTGCAGCATCATAAATGTATCAATATAATGCAGCAGCACATTGCAGCAAAACTGTGTATAGTGTATTGTGGTTGCCCTTACCATATTAAAGTCTGTGCAGTGGAGGAGGAGCAGGGGAGCTGTACAACAGGTCTGTACAGAGTCCCAGAGTGACAGACGGAGAAAAACTGACCACCAAGTGAGCTACGTCAACTGTATCTTATTTATCCATAAGTGATCCATAAGAGGGAGGACGTCCAACATGACGTCCAAAAATCACATGTAACTGTAAAAGATATGAATTTGCACAAGGAGATCCCCTTAAATACAAAACACTGCTAATAAATTAACTTGATTTCTAATCACTGTCACAGACTTTCATAAAGAACTTTGACTCAAATGGAAAAAACAGCAGTGCAAAGTGATGCAATGCAAATTGTTGACTTACAAAGATAAAGAGCATGTTGGAGAAAGAGAAGTGGAGCTATGGGCTAACTGTCAAACAACAATAAACAATTTTCTGTTGCAGAACAAGTTGTGAGGAGAGTATGAAGGGCACACCAGGGTCAGACAGACAGAAATCCTCTGTGATCTCCCTCCATCCTTCAGAAAGACCTGCAGAAGGAAGGAAGGACCTTGAGTTACAGCCTTGTGGGAAAGCATTGACATGACAAGGCAGTTGCAATAGGTTTTTTTTTCCCCTTTATGCTGTTTTTCAGGACATTCATAATTATTGTACAGACTATGCTCAGTGTTGGTGCAATGCCTCTAGTTTTCCCTCGTCTTTTGTTTCAAAATAACTTTCCCTCCATATTCATACTACTTCAAAAATGAGGGTCTACTCTTTGTTTTATGTTGCTGAACATATAGATGTAAGTACCAGGGAGTAAAAGATGACATTCTAAATAATCCTTGCATGTGTATTTTATGAGCTAAAACCCAGATGTCTTAAGTATAAAGCAAAAAGCAATCAACTGTCCTTGCCATTGCAGTAGAGGATGCCGGGGAACAGTGGATCAGAAATGTTGTTTTGTGGGAGCATGAACACTTGATGCATAGGTTTAGGTCATTCTATTGTGGATTTAATACAGCAAGTTATTGTTTATAAGACTGTGTTATTTCTTTCTCCCCAAGTGTAATTTACAGGTATTTAAAATCGATTAAAACATTTTTTATTTGATTTTTGATGATTGTGCCCCGGACACTAATTCATGGGGCACAGTGAATCAACTTAGAATATAATGAAATAACACATGATTATAAAGATGTCTTCAAAATTATTAAATATATGCTGATGCATATACAAACTATCATCCGGCAAACCAGCTATGTAATGTATGAGTGTCTTATATAGTGATATAAGTCCTTGAGAAACTATTATAAATACAACTGTCATAATTTCTGTTCACATGTGAAAACAAATGCTTATATACACAAATGATAGAAATAATTCATGGAAAAATAAACACAGTAAAATCACCAGTGTAAAACTAACACCACTGCTTGCCACTTAGTTTTACCGTTAATGTATCCAAAAACAAAACATTAATTTATAAGGGGGATGTCTTTATGCAAAAAAAAAAAAAAATGGTATAACTGCTGCAAATATATATGTGGTTTTGCAGATATAGCGACTGATTCACTGTGCCCCGGTTTCCCCTACATTCAAAGGGGACAATATGGGAGACTGACGGGTGACATTACTGACTGACTCAATATGAAAGATTTTACTGCTAAATCAACCAGAGGGGAGGTGATGAGGAGGTGCAGTGATAAAGTAGTAATTCAGTTGTTTCAAACATTAATTCTAATCAGGTGTTTGAACTAGGGACAGGGACAAAACCACCTATATCACGGTTGAACCAACACCAAGACTTTGGGATTTTGGACTGGACAAGACCAAGTCAAGACAAAGTGTTTAGAGGAAGCAAGAGCAAGACCTAAAAATAAAGCCTTTTCAAGACCATGAATTTAAATAGATTTACCAATACCCCTGTTAATATTCAAAAGTGAAATTTGCATTGGGGAGACAGGCTAAGCAGCTCAGTTGCAGCCACAATGTACAGTTGGGGTCACAATGTACATTTTATGAGGTGAAAAGGTCCAAAAAGTGTGCCAAGATTGGACACGTTGTAAATGTCCGATATAGCAATTGAGCTCTTACGATGACACACATCAGAGTGTGTTTAATAATGAATATAATCAGCAATTTTTACATCCGCCAAGGACGTAATAAAATCATCAGCATTTATTTGTCTGTCTGTCTGTTAGCAGAATTACGTCAAAACTACTGCACAAAATTTTGACCACAGATAGATATTACACTGTAGAAAACGTCATTAAATTTTGGAGGTGATCTGGATTCTGGATCAAGATTGCATTTTATATGGGCTTTGAAGGATTATGTCAAAACCACATCATGGATTCTCATTAAATTTGCACCGCAGATAGATAGGGCATTTGGAGGTGATCCGGATCTGTATTGGCTGATGTCAGAAATCTTGGATTTCTCTTGTAATTATACCTTATTTGAGTCTGAGATTGGATCAAAATTGAGTTGAATTGCTTTCTAATTCTGAGAGAAAACAAGAGGCAGTAAAAAGGTGGTCACTAGAACAAGACTGGTGTCGCAGACCGAACGGTACCCCCCTAAATATTGGTCTGCCCTGCCTTCAATGCACATGCGTTTATTTGGGACCACAGCAGCATGTCTGAGACTGAACCACAAAGTTAGCTTTGATAACCGCTAATCCACTAACTGAAAAGTTAACTTTTTATAACACTAATCCGATAAACCGCTAAACCATTTTACGGAGGTTACAGCTAACTGCTGACCGCTAACTTTTAGTATTGACTCAGTACACAGTTAGCTGAGTCTGACTCTACACCCAAAGGGATCAAAGGGAAATGTGATTAACCATCCGATGACAAGATAAAAATCTTAAATCCTCTCTTAAATCATTCCAAAGTCAGTTTTAAGAAATGAAGCAATAATCGCCTCATTTCGCTACTAATGCACCGAAATGACGTGTAGCCACAGCAGCACATCAGATGTCTGCCATGCTACTGTGGCGCTCTGATGGGTCCGGCATCTTTTATTAAGAAATAATGCTGAATTTATGTGGAAATGATTGTTGTACAAAAGCTTCAAATATCTGTCACAGAGATAGGTGATGATTGGAGTACAGTTTGAAGCAGGAATGAGGTGATAATTGGTGGATCGCAGCTGATGCTCAGAAATGACGATGTTGACACTCTGAAATGACGCATGTGCAGCGAAAGCAGGGCAGACAGGTTTTTTTTTGGGGGGGGGGGGGGGGGCGTTTGGTCAGGAACACCGGACTCAAGTACTACAATACTAGTCTGAACCCTCCATGCGTCATACAGCTTTAAAATGACAGAAACCTCTAAAATCTCTTCTGGTTTCCTATTCAGTAACTCAGATAGTATTGGCATCAATACGAATCCTACAGGAATTATAAGGGAGTCTTAACATACCTATTTTCAAGAGGAATCCCATAAAAATGTTCTTTGGAATGTATAAAGACATTTCCTGTAGGAATGATCAGATTCCTGTTCTGTTTCAACAGGAATCCTACAACCCCTGGCAAAAATTATGGAATCACCGACCTCGGAGGATGTTCATTCAGTTGTTTAATTTTGTAGAAAAAAAGCAGATCACAGACATGACACAAAACTAAAGTCATTTCAAATGGCAACTTTCTGGCTTTAAGAAACACTATAAGAAATCAAGAAAAAAAGATTGTGGCAGTCAGTAACGGTTACTTTTTTAGACCAAGCAGAGGAAAAAAATATGGAATCACTCAATTCTGAGGAAAAAATTATGGAATCACCCTGTAAATTTTCATCCCCCAAATTAACACCTGCATCAAATCAGATCTGCTCATTGACATTGACCCTATGCCATGACATTGACCCTATGTGTCTTTTTGCAAGGAATGTTTTTGCAGTTTTTGCTCTATGGCAAGATGCATTATCATCTTGAAAAATGATTTCATCATCCCCAAACATCCTTTCAATTGTCCAAAATATCAACATAAACTTGTGCATTTATTGATGATGTAATGACAGCCATCTCCCCAGTGCCTTTACCTGACATGCAGCCCCATATCATCAATGACTGTGGAAATTTACATGTTCTCTTCAGGCAGTCATCTTTATAAATCTCATTGGAAAGGCACCAAACAAAGGTTCCAGCATCATCACCTTGCCCAATGCAGATTCTAGATTCATCACTGAATATGACTTTCATCCAGTCATCCACAGTCCACAATTGCTTTTCCTTAGCCCATTGTAACCTTGTTTTTTTCTGTTTAGGTGTTAATGATGCCTTTCGTTTAGCTTTTCTGTATGTAAATCCCATTTCCTTTAGGCAGTTTCTTACAGTTCGGTCACAGACGTTGACTCCAGTTTCCTCCCATTCGTTCCTCATTTGTTTTGTTGTACATTTTTTGATTTTTGAGACATATTGCTTTAAGTTTTCTGTCTTGACGCTTTGATGTCTTCCTTGGTCTACCAGTATGTTTGCCTTTAACAACCTTCCCATGTTGTTTGTATTTGGTCCAGAGTTTAGACACAGCTGACTGTGAACAACCAACATCTTTTGCAACATTGCGTGATGATTTACTCTCTTTTAAGAGTTTGATAATCCTCTCCTTTGTTTCAATTGACATCTCTCGTGTTGGAGCCATGATTCATGTCAGTCCACTTGGTGCAACAGCTCTCCAAGGTGTATTCACTCCTTTTTAGATGCAGACTAACGAGACAGATCTGATATGATGAAGGTGTTAGTTTTGGGTATGAAAATTTACAGGGTGATTCCATAATTTTTTCCTCAGAATTGAGTGATTCCATATTTTTTTCCTCTGCTTGGTCTAAAAAAGTAACCGTTACTGACTGCCACAATCTTTTTTTCTTGATTTCTTATAGTGTTTCTTAAAGCCAGAAAGTTTCCATTTGAAATGACTTTAGTTTTGTGTCATGTCTGTGATCTGCTTTTTTTCTACAAAATTAAACAACTGAATGAACATCCTCCGAGGCCGGTGATTCCATAATTTTTGCCAGGGGTTGTACCAAACAGGATTCCTGTAGGACAGTGGTGGGCACAGATAACCAAAAAATTGACTTCGATAACAGATGATCAGATAACTGAAAAGTTATCTTTGATAAAGATAAAATGATACACCACTCAAAAAATGTATTGGAAGTAACATAACCAATAAATTCCAGTATTGTCTCTGGTACATTTACAACTGCTAATAAACTGAATTTGAGTTTTAACACCACGATCACTTCCAGTAGCATCAACAACGAAAACAGACCCAAACAATGAGCCCACACTTCTGTCTTTGAACATCCTGCTCCCTGCTGGAAGCTCTTGTTTACTACAGCTTCCAGCACAGAAACACCCTGCCAGCAGCCATAAAACCCAGCCCTCTACCAATCACAACACTCCGGTCAGGCGGAGGTCTTGGAAAATAAAGTCATGCTGACTCATGGTTTGGTGTGAATACTGATAGAATAACTCCATTAATGTCAATTATGTCATTTGTACAAAGTTAAAATATAACAAATATCTTTTAATGTTGAATAATGCACTAATTCTGAGGTTTTGTAACAAACAGACAGATCGCAAAGGATTCTGGGTAAAAGTGCTTCTGCTAAACACTGATTGGTTCAGTCATTCATTATGTAAACCAATACATTAATGTGACGTGTGTCGTGTGTTGGTGTTAACAGATAAATGTGCTTTTGTAAAATATTCCATTTTTTATTTGTAAAAATAGGCATTTTTACGGAAGTGTCATTGCAAAATGCTTTGCATGTGGAGAGAATGTGCGCATGTTTTATGATGTGCGCATGTTTTATTATATTGTAAAACATGCACTCAATATTGTCTTGAAACATAAATGTTGGCTTTACACTGTGCGAGTTTTGGCCCTTTTTCAGATGATTTTTCATTCGTGCAAGAATTTTTTGGACCGGGTTTCAGGTTAATCGCGCGTCCTGCATCATGTAGTGTACATGGAGTAACAAGCTGCTTTTAACATCTCACGACCACCTCCTGATCGCCGATCATATGGTCGAATGAAAATCAAACCTGTTTGATATTATTCGGTTCGGCCGTCGTGAGTGTATCCTGCTGCTGAAGAGCTACAAGCACCGCTCGCACTGTGCATGTGCAGACACCGCAGACCTGTCTTGTAATGTTTTGTTTTGTTTTTAAACTTTGATGTCTCCCATCGAGAGTTTTTGTAAATTAAGTTTGAAAAAAAAGCCTACGTTTTGCTTCTGGAAACACGAGTTCGACCTGTGGTTTTTTAATGTACAATGTGTGTGATAACATAAATTGGGCACTCTGAACTTTTACACCATGCAGTTCTGTGATACAGTTTCAACTGAAACTGAGTACAGTGATTAAAATATCATTCAGTGTCTGCCCAGCTTCAGGAAGAATACTGCCATGAACTGCCATGAACACTACTGGCCAGTAGATGGCAGTAGAGGCCTTGAAAATTTGGCAAAACAAAATTCCAGATAATCCGTATCTGCTACATTTAAGATGCGTGGAATTTAACAAATACAATAACAATGTCTATAAACCCAGAGAATATATTCACGAGAGTTTTAGGCACTAGACTTTAATGCTGTTCTCCATGGAGCCTGAACAGAGTGTCTGAAATGCATTTGTCCTGTCGTGAACGTACTGAGATTACCCTATGCTACCCGTAATGCACTGCTGGGCACAGCATGTGCTCACTAAAACCTTAAAAATTAGAACATTACTTTAAAACTAACACATATATCTGACATTTTCACTTTATAAAACTTCAGACATGACAGTAATTTTAAACAACTTGTCCAAAATTAGTGTGGTTAAAATTTGAAGCATAAGTTAAAAATGTATGCCTCTGGATGACTTGGGTGATATTGCCAGCATATCAGTATGGCATTAAAGGAAATGTGTGCGTGCGGCCAGCCAGCCAGTTCTCTTTTGCCTGCAGAGGGTAGAGCCGTTTCTCCTGGAAGCAGCACTCTTCTGTTTGCAGAGGGTGGCACTATACATCTGTTATGAAACTTTTAACAGGTAGGTGCTCAACTAATTTTAAAAATGTTTGCTGCTACGTTATCAGTCTAAAAGTTATCGGATAAAAATTTATCAGAAGATAATTAGTCCGATAATGGCTTTTAAAATTATCTAAAAAGATAATCCAATAATGAAAACATTATCTTCGATAATTATCTGCTATCAGATTATTGGAACTGTGCCCACCACTGCTGTAGGATTTTAAATCCAGTAGAATTTTGCTTTCTGTACGATTCCTTTTTGAGTAGGGTTTCCAAACTGTTGGACATTATCCACCCCTAAGAGGGAGATCACAAAATAATCCACAAATGATTGGCGTTAAATACTTTGAACTATTTCACTCATCTGCACGTCATCCTACTGCTGAGAAATAAATGAAAATCCAAAACTTTGTGAGTACTGGTGGGTATTTGAACATCTTTCTGCCTCTGTGTGGTTCTGCTGTGGATCAATAACTCCTTTATTCAGGCTGTAATTGAAATACAGGAAGTGGAAATTATTTAGTTGGCTTTAATTTCCTTATTTGTGAAAACTAAGATCATCTCAAAAACAGGCAGATACATTTATGTTATTTGGTATATTTAATTTAAAAATGTCTTGTTTTCCATATAAACTGAAATATGTTGATTTCATCACATTAATCAAACAGTAAAAAGGAAAGACTGAGCTAATTGTAGCTTTGCTATTTATCAAAAAAGGCTGCCGTCTGACATCAAACCTTACCAATACTTTAGTCAATTTAGCCTTAAGAGAAAAGAGAAATGACGGGGAGAGAGGACTGTGGTATCTGTCTGGGAAATCAGTATGAAAAGGGAAAGAAAAAGTGTGAGATCTTGTTATAAGCCTCTGTGTGAGCGCCGGAGCCAGACTGCAGCTTCAAATCATTAAATGTGACTGAAGTTTGAGACGGTGACCGAAACAGGGAAATTGATGGATTGAAAATCAAACTACAGAATGAACGAGATACAGTTTTGAAGTACAACCCAAAGAAAGAGACCACTTTCACTGAACCAGGAACATTTGTCTGAGGATGCATAAGGAAATGCAACAATAGGAGTGTGTCAGGTGATCTACAAATAAGTAGTACAAGTCACAAGTCCATATACAGGCCCTTTGGGATGGAGTTTATAAGCAGATAGCATTGCACAAAGTGGATGAGAGACTGCGGCTCTCCCTGGATGAGAAACCAGTCCATCAAGGGCTACTTGCCAATCTAAAGCCAATACCAATTTACAGATGTGTGGACTGAGATGATGCAGATTAAAGTGTTTTGTTCAAAGACACAGACAGGAAGCCTGAAGCAAAGATGCTTGGTATACAGTTCAGTTTGACAGATTAATTAATTATATATATATGTCCCCCATCTGGCAATTGGCCAGTTACACCAGAAACGGCAATTACGTACTATCTGTTTTTTAATCTTCTTGGTTCCAACTCAAATCTATCTTAGACAGCTTAACAAACAAAGTTAACAAAGTTGTGAACAAAGTTTAACAAATTTGGCTTACACTCATTTTATAGATAGCCAAGGTCACCCCTATAGCTCAGTTGGCAGAACGAGTGTGAACATGTTAAAATCCTTAAGTCCCACAGCAAGACACTGAACCCTGAAATTGCTCACACCTGGAGCACATTCCTCCCAAACAAAACATTCAGCTTCACTTTCCACCTGTTTTGTCGAGCATGACATCAAATTCTACAACCCCAGTTCCAATGAAGTTGGGACGTTGTGTAAAATGTAAATAAAAACAGAATACAATGATTTACAAATCCTTTTCAACCTATATGATGGCTTTTTTTCCTCAAGAACAATCCCATGTGGGGTCCACCAACAATCCACGTAAAATCAGCGGTTTTGACTGGTTTACGTCATGTGTTTTTCCACCAATGATAAATGAGAAGATCCCCCCCGGCCACAACAGAGGAATGTGCGGTGAATGCAACGCCTCCACAGTCAAATACGTGAATTTATGATCAATTTTGGTTTGGTTTAGAATGTGCGTTTAACACTAAATTATAAAGGGACAGTCATGGGTTCTTTCATCTTGAAACTGATGGAAGCACACAAGAGGAAAGAGAGAGAGAAGTCCATTTGTGTGCATGTTGGAGGAGTGCACGAACAGAGAACTGCGCCACATTTTCAGAATGAATCAGAAAAGAGTGGGTTTATGATCAGTTTTGGTTTGGTTTAGAGCATATGTTTAACTCCAAATCATAAAGGGACAGTCATGGTTTCTCTCACCTTGAAACTGCTGCAAGCAGGGAAGAGGAAAGAGAGAAGTGTGTGTGTGGAGCGGTTCTCCGTTCGCGCGCGTGTTGCAGGAGTGCACAAATGGAGAACCACTCCACACATATTACCATATTAACGCAGCAAAAACCTTGTTAATCATTATTCAAGTTGTACTGAGTCGAACAAGAAAATTTAAAAACTGCTTTCATGGTTGAAGTCTACACTTTCAGCAAACATTAAAACTGAAAGCGTGGGGAAATTGATGGGAGGAACAGTTAATTTGTTCATGTCCGCGTCAAATGAATCCAGAGGGTTAAGGTCTGATGACTAGATAGTTTTAAAAAAATAAATCTATTATATAAAGGTGAGACTGTTCTTGTAGTGGGGCAGCATGGTGGCTTAGTGGTTAACACTGTTGCCTCACAGCGAGAAGGTCACGGGTTGGATTCTCACCTGTGGCCTTTCTCTGTGGAGTTTGCATGTTCTCCCCGTGTTTGCGTGGGTTTCCTCTGGGTGCGCCGGTTTCCTCCCATGTCCAAAGACATTCGGGTTAGGTGGATTGGAATCTTTAAATTGTCCATAGGTGTGCAAATGGGTGTGTATGTGTTTGTATGGTTGTGGCCCTACGACAGACTGGTGTCCTGTCCTGGGTGTACCCCACCTCGCCCTCTGTGACTCCTGGGATAGGCTCCAGCCTTTGAGATGTTCTAATATTTTATTCATGAATTCAATGTGAGAAGAGAGAACTCCCTACTACAAGTGAGAGCACAATGGGTCAAAGTACAGGGATGAAGCTGAAAAGAAAGTGGTGGTTGAAGGGAAGAAGAAAAAACTGAGGGGACTCACTCTCATCCTTTGATTAACTCAATGTGGAGCCTGCCAAGGAGAAAAAAGGAAAGGATCAGGACTTCAAATTCCTGAAAGTCTGGGATCAAAGAGAGTCCCCATCTGATTCAGGTGCTGTTGAATGTTTCATAGTCAAGGCATTTGTGTTGTTGGGAAGGTAGTCCATCATTTTCAAATTAGTTTTTTTTTTTTTTTGTCTGAGAATATACAACCCCAATTCCAATGAAGGTGGAACGTTGTGTAAAATGTAAATAAAAACAATGATTTTACACCCAATCATGACAGTCATCTGTTTCCAATTAGGTGTTCTTTGAGTATTCATCAACTTTCCCAGTCTTTTGTTGCCGCGTCCCAACTTTTTTGAAACGTGTTGCAGGCATCCATTTCAAAATGAGCAAATATTTGCACAAAAACAATAAAGTTTATCAGTTTGAACATTAAAAATCTTGTCTTTGTGGTGTATTCAATTGAATGTAGGTTGAAGAGGATTTGCAAATCATTGTATTCTGTTTTTACTTACATTTTACACAACATCCCACCGTCAATGGAATTGGGGTTGTACAGTACATATTCAGTTTTCTGAAAAATCCAGGCTTTAAATGACTTCCTGGATTCAGACCCATCAGAAGTGTATCCACAGTGGGGGAAATAAGTATTTGATCCACTGTCAATTTTGCAGGTTTTCCCACCTACAAATAATGGAGAGGTCTGTATTTTTTTTTTTTTTTTTATCGTAGGTACACAAACTGTGAAAGACAGAATCTAAAAAAAAATCCATAAAATCACATTGTATGATTTTTAAATAATGAATTTGCATTTTATTGCATGAAATAAGTATTTGATCCCCTAGAAAAACAGACCTTAACAGTTGGTACAGAAACATTTGTCTGCCATTACAGAGGTCATACGTTTCCTGTAGTTCTTGACCAAGTTTTCACACACTGCAACAGGGATTTTGGTCCACTCCTCCATACAGATCTTCTCCAGATCTTTCAGGTTTGGAGTTTCAGCTCCCTCCAAAGGTTTTCTATTGAGTTCAGGTCTGGAGACTGGCCAGGACACTCCAGGACCTTGAAATGCTTCTTATGGAGCCACTCCTTAGTTGCCCTGGCTGTATGTTTAGGTTCATTGTCATGTTAGAAGACCCAGCCACGAGCCATCTTCAGTGCTGTTACAGAGGGAAGGAGGTTGTTTGCCAAAATCTCGCAATACATGACCCCATCCATCCTCCCTTCAATACGGTGCAGTCGTCCTGTCCCCTTTGCAGAAGAGCACCCCCAGAGTATGATGTTTCCACCCCCATGCTCCATGGTTGGGATGGTTTTCTTGGGGTTTTTCTCATCCTCTAAACACAGCAAGTGGAGTTGATTCAAAAAAGCTCTATTTTGGTCTCATCTGACCACATGACCTTCTCCCATGCCTCCTCTGGATCATCCAGATGGTCACTGGTGAACTTCAAATGGGCCTGGACATGTACTGGCTTGAGCAGGGGGACCTTGCTGCCCTGCAGGATTTTAAACCATGATGGCATCATGTGTTACTAATGTAATCTTTGTGACTGTGGTCCCACCTCTGTTCTGGTCATTGAATCATCCTTACCCCACGAAATGAGATCTTGCATGGAATCCTAGACCGAGGGAGATTGACAGTCATCTTCTGTTTCTTCCACTTTCTAATAAATAGTCATAACAGTTGTTGTCTTCTACCAAGCTGTGCCTGTTGTCCTGTAGTCCGTCCCAGCCTTGTGCAGGTCTACAGTTTTGTTCCTGGTGTCCTTAGACAGCTCTTTGGTCTTGGCTATGGTGGACAGGTTGGAGTGTGATTGACTGCGTGTGTGAACAGGTGTCTTTTATACAGGTAACAAGTTCAAACAGGTGCAATTAATACAGGTAAAGAGTGCAGAATAAGAGGGCTTCTGAAAGAAAAATTAACAGGTCTGTGAGAGCCAGAATTCTTGCTGGTTGGTAGGGGATCAAATACTTATTTCATGCAATAAAATGCAAATTAATTATTTAAAAATCCTACAATGTGATTTTATGGATTTTTTTTTTTTGTTTGCTTTTTTTGGATTCTGTCTCTCACTGTTGAAGTGTACCTACAATGAAAAAATTACAGACCTCTCCATTCTTTGTAGGTGGAAAAAACCTGCAAAATTGACAGTGGATCAAATACTTATTTACCCCACTATATGTGACGAAAGTGTCATTTTTGTTGAGAGATTTGTTGATTCTCTGCAATGATATCAATTTTTCTGAGAGTTGGGATAATACATTTGAGAGTCATGAGGTTGCTGAATAGGAGTGTTTGTTGATGCCAATATCTTTGCAGAAGAGTCAAATGCAGCATATGTTGCTCGAAAATATCAATGTACTTTTCTGCATTATACCCCCATCACACCAAATACAGAATAAGCCCGAATTGTGTCTAAATGGAAATTCGGCCCACATTCATGGTGTGTCGAGGTGCATTTGAAAACGTCAGACAGCATTCTCAGAGCTGTCTGAACAGTCGTGCGGCTGCCTCAAATGTTTTGCTCATGTTCAAAACAGTCGTGGCGCAGTCGAGGTGGAACCACTATCAAACGACAGTTGAAGTGCCATCTGACCTCTATCTGATTGCATTCTAAACAGTTGGATGACATGAAGATGGCATTTGTGACATTCTGATTGCATTCAGGGGGACGTTAAGCCTTTTTTTCCCGCCACGTCAAATGCTCCCCAAATGTCCAGAATGTACCTGAACACACCACGAGTGCGCCGTGAGTGCTGCTGGATTATATTTCCTCCACCCGCAATCGGACCTCACTACAACAGCAATTTAAGTGTGTTTGGAATATTCTCACTGCATTTTGACAGCTGTCTGGGTAATCCTAATGTGTTCGACGTACATTTGTACAGTGTTCGGAAACTCATACACACCGCACGTGCACAAATCAGTTGAGGTGGGTCGGAGGGCAGTCTGGGTGTTTAGACAGATGTCCTCCGCAATTCTTTTTCCCAACCAGATGTGGCACAAATTTGTTTTTTACATTCTGCCTGATTCGACTTGACTTGAGCTCATTTGTACTGAGTGTGATGGGGATCTTAATGCTGCCATCACAGAAGTGTAAATTACATTTACCAAGGACACTAACACAACCCCGTACTATGACAGGTCATACTCTCGATGGACATTTTCATCTTCGAACTGGAGAACACTGAGTCCATTTCTTTTACTTTTCAAATGTTCTACAAATGGAATGAAATGTGGAGCTGCGCAAGGAAGGGCATCCGGTCCAAAACCCGCACCAACCCAACATGCACATCCACCCTTGGATCTGCTGCGGGGAGCCCTGACAAGTTGGATGCTGTCATTTGGTTGCAATCATACATTTCTTTGTGTTTAACCTAATACACGGTTGCGCAACTTGTTTCAGAAAGGCCAAGAGGGTGCAGGTTTTCTTTGCAGCCACTGACTCCACCAGGTGATTTCACTGATTAACTGATTTCATCTGCTCAAAGTGATAATAATCAATGAAATCACCTGGTGAAGTCAGTGGCTGCAAAGAAACCTGCACCCTCTTGGTGCTTTCTTGAACAAGTTGCCCACCCCGACCTAATATATCAGCAGGGGAGGAGGTGATAGGTTGGGATTTAAACTGAGGATCCTCTGGTCTCAAGCCCAACACTTTAACCACTAGACCGACTGGAAAATTACGAAGGGCCCTTGGGCCCTTAGGTGCTAAATCCCGTAGTTGCTCCCAGTGTGTAGTGAGCGCCTTGTATAGCAGCACCCTCACATCGGGGTGAATGTGAGGCATTACTTGTAAAGCGCTTTGAGCGTCTGATGTAGATGGAAAAGCGCTATATAAATGCAGTCCGTTTATCAGTAAAGTCCACACTGAAATCTGAATTTTTTTGAGGGGTGGGAGTCGAAAGTAACCTGAATATTTTACTGTGTTTTTTTTTTTTTTTTTTGCTAACCAAGGAGGATTTCCTGTTACTAGTCCCTCTACCATAGACAGGGATGCTGTGCAATGAGAAGCTCAGCACCAGAGCAGTGATTCAGGTCAACACTGTCACTCCTTTCAAGTTCAACAAAATCCTGAGCAGCATGTTGTGTGGGCCGCCAAAGAGGAGGTACTGCTGGCCCACCACCAGATGGCGCCTGCCTTGTGGGCACCTTTTTGCCCTGAAGAGGGCACACTGGCCTGTTGGCCTTTTTTTGGCACCACCAGGTGTGCACCGTTAGGCTGTTAGCTGTTTTTCATCATCATCATCATCACCCACACCAAAAAAGCCTGGGAGAGACACCATAACTCTGCAGAGTTATCAGTTTACCACACAGGTAAACCGACTCAGCCGTTTTGTGCCGTACGCACATTCATTGTAACTGAAGTCTTTGAAGTTGTGACTTATACTTGCAGCTTGTAGCCGAGTTTGTGGAAGTTGGAGGACTTGGCGTCTCCACTCCTCACTTCTAACTACTGAGTATAACATTTGACACTGCACGTCCTCCAGTTTTTCCTCTGCACTCTGGGAGTATCTGGATTTATTCCTCCAAGAGGATAACTGTGAGTTGCTGACTGTTTGCTGGGTGTACACACACCCACCTTAACCTGTTTTTGCTCCTGCCAGCAGTACCGGTCTGACAGCCTTGAGCGGTGGCCACCTGGGGGACCAGGACTTGGCGGCTCTGGTGTATTGCAGGCCTCCGGCTGGCGGTGGAACTTCGTGGGTTCCGGCTCTTCTCTGGATAGGCATCTCCTACCCTCGGCCCTGCTCACGTGTCACCATTTTGTTATTAATTGGACTCAGCATATTCGTCTTCTGTTTGCACTTTTGCATAATAAATTGTTATTTATTGGTATTCCTATTGACCGTTCATTTACGCCCCCTAACGTGGGTCTTTCCCAACAGGATAACTCGGCCACGTCATGGACTCTGAGGGGCGTTCACCACCTAATGATCGATCAGTGGAAGTGCAATGTGTGCAGGATCCACCAGGAAGATCGTTGGGTCAGCTGCAGCACATTCTGTCTAATCTCACTGCTCGGTTGGATTTATTAACTGAGCAGGACGCTCACCTCAGCCGTCGGATGGAGGCTCTCACCGCGCAGGTAGACACGTGCGCATCAAAAAAAATGAGGTGGGCTTCATAGATAATTGGCAAAGCTTCTGGGGAAAACCTGGTCTTGTTAGGAGAGACGGCATCCATCCCACTTTGGATGGAGCAGTTCTCATTTCTAGAAATCTGGCCAATTTTCTTAAATCCTCCAAACCGTGACTATCCAGGGTTGGGACCAGGAAGCAGAGTTGAAGTCTTACACACCTCTCTGCAGCTTCTCTCCCTCTGCCATCCCCTCATTACCCCATCCCCGCAGAAACGGTGCCTGCTCCCAGACCACCAATAACCAGCAAAAATCTATTTAAGCATAAAAATTCAAAAAGAAAAAATAATATAGCACCTTCAACTGCACCACAGACTAAAACAGTTAAATGTGGTCTATTAAACATTAGGTCTCTCTCTTCTAAGTCCCTGTTAGTAAATGATATAATAATTGATCAACATATTGATTTATTCTGCCTTACAGAAACCTGGTTACAGCAGGATGAATATGTTAGTTTAAATGAGTCAACACCCCCGAGTCACACTAACTGCCAGAATGCTCGTAGCACGGGCTGAGGCGGAGGATTAGCAGCAATCTTCCATTCCAGCTTATTAATTAATCAAAAACCCAGACAGAGCTTTAATTCATTTGAATGCTTGACTCTTAGTCTTGTCCATCCAAATTGAAGGTCCCAAAAACCAGTTTTATTTGTTATTATCTATCGTCCACCTGGTCGTTACTGTGAGTTTCTTTGTGAATTTTCAGACCTTTTGTCTGACTTAGTGCTTAGCTCAGATAAGATAATTATAGTGGGCGATTTTAACATCCACACAGATGCTGAGAATGACAGCCTCAACACTGCATTTAATCTATTATTAGACTCAATTGGCTTTGCTCAAAATGTAAATGAGTCCACCCACCACTTTAATCATATCTTAGATCTTGTTCTGACTTATGGTATGGAAATTGAAGACTTAACAGTATTCCCTGAAAACTCCCTTCTGTCTGATCATTTCTTAATAACATTTACATTTACTCTGATGGACTACCCAGCAGTGGGGAATAAGTTTCATTACACTAGAAGTCTTTCAGAAAGCGCTGTAACTAGGTTTAAGGATATGATTCCTTCTTTATGTTCTCTAATGCCATATACCAACACAGTGCAGAGTAGCTACCTAAACTCTGTAAGTGAGATAGAGTATCTCGTCAATAGTTTTACATCCTCATTGAAGACAACTTTGGATGCTGTAGCTCCTCTGAAAAAGAGAGCTTTAAATCAGAAGTGCCTGACTCCGTGGTATAACTCACAAACTCGCAGCTTAAAGCAGATAACCCGTAAGTTGGAGAGGAAATGGCGTCTCACTAATTTAGAAGATCTTCACTTAGCCTGGAAAAAGAGTCTGTTGCTCTATAAAAAAAAGCCCTCCGTAAAGCTAGGACATCTTACTACTCATCACTAATTGAAGAACATAAGAACAACCCCAGGTTTCTTTTCAGCACTGTAGCCAGGCTGACAAAGAGTCAGAGCTCTATTGAGCCGAGTATTCCTTTAACTTTAACTAGTAATGACTTCATGACTTTCTTTGCTAATAAAATTTTAACTATTAGAGAAAAAATTACTCATAACCATCCCAAAGACGTATCGTTATCTTTGGCTGCTTTCAGTGATGCCGGTATTTGGTTAGACTCTTTCTCTCAGATTGTTCTGTCTGAGTTATTTTCATTAGTTACTTCATCCAAACCATCAACATGTCTATTAGACCCCATTCCTACCAGGCTGCTCAAGGAAGCCCTACCATTATTTAATGCTTTAATCTTAAATATGATCAATCTATCTTTATTAGTTGGCTGTGTACCACAGGCTTTTAAGGTGGCAGTAATTAAACCATTACTTAAAAAGCCATCACTTGACCCAGCTATCTTAGTTAATTATAGGCCAATCTCCAACCTTCCTTTTCTCTCAAAAATTCTTGAAAGGCTGGTTGTAAAACAGCTAACTGATCATCTGCAGAGGAATGGTCTATTTGAAGAGTTTCAGTCAGGTTTTAGAATTCATCATAGTACAGAAACAGCATTAGTGAAGGTTACAAATGATCTTCTTATGGCCTCAGACAGTGGACTCATCTCTGTGCTTGTTCTGTTAGACCTCAGTGCTGCTTTTGATACTGTTGACCATAACATTTTATTACAGAGATTAGAGCATGCCATAGGTATTAAAGGCACTGCGCTGCGGTGGTTTGAATCATATTTATCTAATAGATTACAATTTGTTCATGTAAATGGGGAATCTTCTTCACAGACTAAGGTTAATTATGGAGTTTCACAAGGTTCTGTGCTAGGACCAATTTTATTCACTTTATACATGCTTCCCTTAGGCAGTATTATTAGAAAGCATTGCTTAAATTTTCATTGTTACGCAGATGATACCCAGCTTTATCTATCCATGAAGCCAGAGGACACACACCAATTAGCTAAACTGCAGGATTGTCTTACAGACATAAAGACATGGATGACCTCTAATTTCCTGCTTTTAAACTCAGATAAAACTGAGGTTATTGTACTTGGCCCCACAAATCTTAGAAACATGGTGTCTAACCAGATCCTTACTCTGGATGGCATTACCCTGACCTCTAGTAATACTGTGAGAAATCTTGGAGTAATTTTTGATCAGGATATGTCATTCAAAGCGCATATTAAACAAATATGTAGGACTGCTTTTTTGCATTTGCGCAATATCTCTAAAATTAGAAAGGTCTTGTCTCAGAGTGATGCTGAAAAACTAATTCATGCATTTATTTCCTCTAGGCTGGACTATTGTAATTCATTATTATCAGGTTGTCCTAAACGTTCCCTGAAAAGCCTTCAGTTAATTCAAAATGCTGCAGCTAGAGTACTAACGGGGACTAGAAGGAGAGAGCATATCTCACCCATATTGGCCTCTCTTCATTGGCTTCCTATTAATTCTAGAACAGAATTTAAAATTCTTCTTCTTACTTATAAGGTTTTGAATAATCAGGTCCCATCTTATCTTAGGGACCTCATAGTACCATATCACCCCAATAGAGTGCTTCGCTCTCAGACTGCAGGCTTACTTGTAGTAGGGTTTGTAAGAGTAGAATGGGAGGCAGAGCCTTCAGCTTTCAGGCTCCTCTCCTGTGGAACCAGCTCCCAATTCAGATCAGGGAGACAGACACCCTCTCTACTTTTAAGATTAGGCTTAAAACTTTCCTTTTTGCTAAAGCTTATAGTTAGGGCTGGATCAGGTGACCCTGAACCATCCCTTAGTTATGCTGCTATAGACGTAGACTGCTGGGGGGTTCCCATGATGCACTGAGTGTTTCTTTCTCTTTTTGCTCTGTATGCACCACTCTGCATTTAATCATTAGTGATTGATCTCTGCTCCCCTCCACAGCATGTCTTTTTACTGGTTCTCTCCCTCAGCCCCAACCAGTCCCAGCAGAAGACTGCCCCTCCCTGAGCCTGGTTCTGCTGGAGGTTTCTTCCTGTTAAAAATGAGTTTTTCCTTCCCACTGTCGCCAAGTGCTTGCTCACAGGGGGTCGTTTTGACCGTTGGGGTTTTTACGTAATTATTGTATGGCCTTGCCTTACAATATAAAGCGCCTTGGGGCAACTGTTTATTGTGATTTGGCGCTATATAAATAAAATTGATTGATTGATTGATCAGGCGCGGCTGCAGCCGCTCCCCCTCCAGTGGATCTGTCGCCAAACAGGGTTAATCCAGTGGTCGTTCAGGGGTCCCCCCCCTCATCGACCAAAGCTTACATAAGTCCCCAGGAACCGTACGGTGGTTGTGTTGAAACGTGCGTGGACTTTCTGATGCAGTGCGCGCTCGTTTTTTTCACAATGGCCCATTATGTACGTGTCTGAGCACAGCCGGGTGGCTTATGTAATTAATTTACTTCGGGGCAGAGCACGTGCCTGGGCTATGGCGCTCTGGGAATGAGATTCACGGGTCCTCTCAACTTATACTGAGTTTATAAGGGAGTTTCAACTGGTGTTCAATCATCCCAACAGAGGCGAGGCCACTTCAAATATGCTGCTGTCAATGAGACAGGGACAGCGGAGTGCAGCTGATTACGCAATCGACTCCCGCATCGCGGCAGTGAGGTCCGGTTGGAATTCAGTCTCGCTCCGCACCACCTTTGTAAACGGGCTGTCTCCGGCCCTAAAGGAGCATCTGGTGGCTAAGGATCAGCCGCGGGATTTAGATGGGCTTATTGATCTGGTTATACGCTTAGACAATCGGCTTGAGGAATTCAAGTGGGAGTGAGACGAAGGGCGTGGCCGGGTGCGCGTTGTCCCTCTCCCCTCCAGATCCGAGTTAGTGCCGTCCTCTCCCTGCTCCAAAGCCAGGGCTTTCCGCATTACACCAGCTCCCCTGCTGACGTTGCTATGGAAACGAGCAGGGTGAAAGTGACAGTAAAGGAAAAACACAGGAGACTGGCACGTGGAGAGTGTGTTTACTGTGGCTCAAATGAGCATGCGCAAAATAAGGGGCCCCAGGCGGTTAAACAACAAAGCTCAACCTTAGAGACTGGGCTAAGAGTGAGCCATACAAACCACACAGGTGTCCCACGCAAATGCGCACCACTCCCAGTCACAATCCTCTGTGGGAATTTAACCCTTACCGCTCCAGCACTGATCGACACAGGATCGGAAGGGAACCTACTGGATAGTAGGTGGGCTAAGGCTGTGGGGCTCTCTCTGGTGGCCGTTCCTTCACCATTGAAGGTGCGGGCACTAGATGGCACCCTACTACCAGAAATATCACACCAGACACAGCCTTTAACCTTGGTTGTCTCTGGTAATCACAGGGAGGAGATTGTGTTTTATGTAACACCTTCTACCTCCAGAGTTATTTTGGGTTATACATGGATGATAAAACACAATCCCCGGATTGACTGGCCGTCTGGGGTTGTGGCTCAATGGAGCGAAACCTGCTACCGGGAGTGTTTGAGATCCTCAGTGCCACCTGGTGATGAAGTTAAAGAGGAGGTCAGAGTCCCACCCCCCAATCTCACGGAGGAGCCGGCTGAGTATCATGACCTTGCTGACGTCTTCAGCAAGGATTTGGCACTCAACCTGCCCCCACACCGACCATATGATTGTGCCATTGATTTGGTTCCACGCGCTGAGTATCCGTCCAGCAGACTGTACAACCTCTCACGTCCTGAACGCGAATCAGTGGAGACCTACATCCGGGATTCTTTAGCTGCCGGGCTAATCGGGAATTCTTCATCCCCGTTGACTGCAGGTTTCTTTTTTGTGGGCAAGAAGGACGGCGGTCTCTGTCCATGCATTGACTATAGAGGGCTGAATGAGATTACGGTTCGCAACCGATACCCATTACCGCTCTTAGATTCAGTGTTCATGCCCCTGCATGGAGCCCAAATATTCACAAAGTTGGATCTTAGAAATGCTTACCACCTAGTTCGGATAAGGAAGGGAGACGAGTGGAAGACGCATTTAACACCACCTTAGGTCACTTTGAGTACCTGGTCATGCCGTTCGGCCTCACTAACACCCCCGCTACATTCCAGGCATTGGTTAATGATGTACTGCGGGATTTCCTGCACCAGTTCGTCTTCGTATACCTGGATGATATTCTCATCTTCTCCCAGGATGTTGAAACTCATGTTAAGCATGTCTGTCAGGTCCTTCAGCGGTTATTGGAGAACCGGCTGTTTGTGAAGGCCCAGAAGTGTGAGTTCCATCGCACTTCTTTGTCCTTCCTGGGGTTTATTATCTCCTCCAACTCCGTCACACCCGATCCGGCTAAGGTAGCTGCGGTGAGAGATTGGCCCCAACCGGTAAATCGTAGGAAGCTGCAACAGTTCCTAGGGTTCACCAATTTTTACAGGAGGTTCCTTAAGGGCTATAGTTAGGTAGTTAGCCCCCTTACAGCCCTGACCTCCACCAAAGTCCCCTTCACCTGGTCGGATCGGTGCAAAGCCGCGTTTAGGGAGTTGAAACACTGGTTTTCAACTGCACCAGTTCTGGTGCAGCCCAATCCTAGCCGCCAGTTCATTGTTGAAGTGGATGCCTCTGACTCAGGGATAGGAGCCGTGCTGTCCCAGAGCAGGGAGTCCAATAGTGTTCTCCACCCTTGTGCTTACTTCTCCCGCAGGTTAACCCCTGACGAACGGAACTATGACGTTGGCAATCGGGAACTCCTGGCTGTGAAAGAGGCCCTTGAGGAGTGGAGACATCTGTTGGAGAGAGCTGTGGTCCCATTTGTGGTTCTCACTGACTACCATAACCTGGAATATATCCAGACCGCTAAGCGTCTGAACCCCAGGCAAGCCCGGTGGTCACTGTTTTTTGGACGCTTTAACTTCAAGATCACCTACCGCCCCGGGACCAAAAATGTCCGGTCTGATGCCCTGTCCCGGGTGCATGAAGAGGAAGTTAAAGCAAGGCTGGTGGACCCACCGGACACCATCATACCGGAATCCACTATCGTTGCAACCCTCACGTGGGATGTGGAGGGAGTTGTTAGGGAGGCCCTGACGCAACACCCAGATCCCGGAGGTGGACCACCCAACAGACTGTACGTGCCAGCAGACGCTCAGACTGCCATGTTGGACTTCGGTCACGGTTCCAAGCTCTCCTGCCATCCGGGGGTTTGAAGGACCATGGCGGTGGTCCGGCAGCGGTTCTGGTGGCCGTCAGTCGAAGCCGACACCAGGGACTACATCCGGGCATGCACCACCTGCGCCAGGGGCAAGGCTTCCCATCAGCCGGAGAAGGGGCTCCTTCAGCCGTTGCCTGTGTCTCGTCGCCCCTGGTCCCATATCAGTTTGGACTTCGTCATGGGTCTCCCTGCATCCCAGGGTAAGACAGTCATCATGACGATAGTGGACCGGTTTTCCAAGACGGCCTACTTTGTGGCCCTCCCGAAGCTCCCGACTGCCCAGGAGACTGCAGACCTCCTGGTCTACCACGTCGTGCATCTGCATGGTATCCCGACGGACATAGTGTCAGACCGTGGTCCTCAGTTTTCCTCGCAGGTCTGGAGGAGCTTCTGTAAGGAGCTGGGGGCCACGGTGAGCCTGTCATCCGGATACCACCCACAAATGAACGGTCAGGCAGAGCGGGCCAACCAGGATTTGGAACAAGCTTTATGGTGTGTCACCTCTGCGCACCTGACGGCTTGGAGTCAACATATGGCCTGGATCGAGTATGCTCACAACAGTCAAATCTCATCATCTACCGGCCTCTCCCTGTTCGAGGTCTGTTTGGGGTACCAGCCCCCATTGTTTACAGCTGTCAAGGGAGAGGTCGAGGTGCCCTCGGTACAGGCTCACCTCAGGAGATGCCATCGGGTGTGGAAGAAAGCCCGCTCTGCTCTCCTGAAGGCGTGGACGCGGGCTAAGGACCATGCGGACCGCCGACGAGCCCCGGCCCCAGCTTATCAGCCCGGGCAGGAGGTTTGGCTGTCCACCAAGAACATCCCTCTACAAACAGACTCTCCAAAACTGACCGACCGTTACATTGGACCGTTCAAAATACTCAAGGTGATCAGCCCCGCTGCCGTGAAACTACAACTCCCCGCTTCACTACGGATTCACCCAGTATTTCATGTGTCCCAGATCAAGCCACACCACACATCGGACCTCTGCACCCTCGGACCGGCGCCACCTCCTGCCCGCATCATCGATGGAGAACCGGCTTGGACAGTCAAAAAACTCCTAGACGTACGTCGGAGGGGTCGGGGGTACCAATATCTGGTAGACTGGGAGGGGTATGGCCCAGAAGAGTGCTCCTGGGTGAAGAGGAGCTTCATTCTGGATCCGAGGGCGGATTTCTACAAGGAGCACCCCGACAAGCCGGGTCGGGTGCCAGGAGGCGCCCGTTGAGGGGGGGGGGGGGTCCTGTTGTGTGGGCCGCCGAAGAGGAGGTACTGCTGGCCCACCACCAGATGGCGCCTGCCTTGTGGCTACCTTTTTGCCCTGAAGAGGGCGCACTGGCCTGTTGGTCTTTTTTGGCACCACCAGGTGCGCACTGTTAGGCTGTCAGCTGTTTTTCATCATCATCATCCACACCATAAAAGCCTGGGAGAGACACCATAACTCTGCCGAGTTATCAGTTTACCACACAGGTAAACCGACTCAGCCGTTTTGTGCCGTACGCACATTCATTGTAACTGAAGTCTTTGCAGTTGTGACTTATACTTGCAGCTTGTAGCCGAGTTTGTGGAAGTTGGAGGAGTTGGCGTCTCCACTCCTCACTTCTAACTACTGAGTATAACATTTGACACTGCACATCCTCCAGTTTTTCCTCTGCACTCTGGGAGTATCTGGATTTATTCCTCCAAGAGGATAACTGTGAGTTGTTGACTGTTTGCTGGGTGTACACACACCCACCTTAACCTGTTTTTGCTCCTGCCAGCGGTCTGACAGCCTCGAGCGGTGGCCACCTGGGGGACCAGGACTTGGCGGCTCTGGTGTATTGCAGGCCTCCGGCTGGCGGTGGAACTTCGTGGGTTCCGGCTCTTCTCTGGATAGGCATCTCCTACCCTCGGGCCTGCTCACATGTCACCATTTTGTTATTAATTGTACTCAGCATATTCGTCTTCTGTTTGCACTTTTGCATAATACAGTAAATTGTTATTTATTGGTATTCCTATTGACCGTTCATTTACGCCCCCTAACGTGGGTCCGTGCATTCACTTCCCCAACACAGCAACCTACAAAACCAGGATATTGAAAAATGCTCTGTGACATCCTCACAGAGCTGAAGTCTGGTGTACTGTGTCCGATGACACATCTGGTGAGAATCAGAGCATGAGATCCTGGAAACCAATGCATGTAGTATAGTGAAACATTGGACTTTTTATGCAAGATAGTGCACGCGATCCTGTGCAATTCTTGACCATATAACATACAGGCCGGCAAGCGAAAGAAGCTCAGATCAGGATAAAACAGCTGATGCAAGATAAAGCAAATGTGGATCTGATGAGTCAGACACTGAGACACAAAAATAATTGTCAGGTCAAAAGAATATTCACTTAATTAGTCATCATTTAGTGTGTTTAATATCAAATTTATCAAAAGGAATTTTGTTCATTGCTTGTTTGGTGTACCACTTCAAATTATCCTGTTTCTACACATTAAAATAAGAACCATGCCCAATTCAATCAAAACCAGAATTTTTTAGTAGTATATAAAAATAACATCATAAGAAGAAAATAAAAAGATAACTATCTAAATAAGACTACTAAAAAAACTCTTTAGTACTCAGCCTGAATTATTGCACCAACAAAACATTTATTATGCATTCTGAGAGTAGAAGAGTTTTTCATATATGCACAGCTGCAAAGATGTTGTACATTTGAGTTGTATAAAAGTTGTACTTATGAGACACAGTAAGGCAGGAAGTAACTTATCCAGTCTCTTCATGAAGTCATGAATTCTGGAACCAACTCAGTGGTCTTATGAAAAGTCAAGTCAAGTATGGGCAGATGCACTGGTGCTTCTCATTACTGTATCCACTAACTGAAAAGAAACCCTCTGGTTCCTTGATGGGAACCACAAAGGAAGATAATTTAATTTCATTTCGATCATGGATCAAATACATTTGGCAGAAAAACCCTGCAAATATGACCAAGTTCACAACACAGAAAAAGCCGCTCAAATGACCCACAATTCATGGAGGAAATTGTACACCTTACCTGTGATTTGGAGGTTGATGATTGTATGAAGAAGTTTGTTGAGGGACAAATTAATCCAGAAAAAGCCACCGCTCCTGCAGCAAATTCCATAAAGATGTGACGGGGAACTTTTAAAGAGTAGCGCACACGTCAACGTCATTGCATGGCCATGGAGTTACAGAGTTGCAGAAGTATAAATCAGGCTTTATGATTTTAAGGTACTACTCCACAGTGGACTTAGAAAAAAGAATGACTCATCCAAATGTAATCTTTTTAATGCACATAATGTCTGATGCTTATTTAACGCAGGCATTTATGCTTTTAACCCGGTCATTAAATGAGGCGGGTCCCAATCGCCGCAATTTCTCTTATACTCACTCGACTGGTAAGCACTGAAAGCCGAGATAGGCATGTCCCAACTTCTCCTTTAACACTGCGAAACGGAGGTGTTCCTTTGTCTCACTTCATCAGCGAATCGGTCGTGACGCACGAAGCCTCCGCACGGCTTTCCATGACAAAATCTCTTGTTAAAAGTGAAATCTGCCGGGAAATGGCTGATGTCCAGCTCTTGTGATAACCAGAGAAATTGCACACGACGGTCCCCAGCTCCACACAGCGATCCGTTTAGAAATGATGTGGTGGTTTCTGCCTCTCGATGGCGGCTCGGAGCGCAGCGAGCCATGCGCCATTGTGGGCCGTCCTTAAAGCTGTAGTAACACTCCTTATTCTCTGTGAAGCCCGTAAAATTTCCACCGAAAGCCAGATAAATGTTTCGAATGGTTTCCAGCTGCCTGTCTCTAACAGTTTCTGAAAAAATTCTGATGGAAAAAAAGCCCAAATCATTCCGCCATTTCCTCGCAATGAAACAACGACGAGAGGGGTGGACCAGTGCTCACTCAAAGCCTGCCCACAGGCGAATGACGCAACGGACAGGTGTGGAAAAACTCACGCATGCGCACAAAGGTTCAAGCTTGGCTGACGTAAAAACATATGAATCAAATCCATATACTTTTTGCATAAAATAAAAAGGTCGGATACTTTTCTCACAGACCTCGTATAAGTCGTAGGACCTCCCAAATTAGTAAAAAGAAAAAAGGCACACACCCACAGACACACAAAAATTGACATACTCTGGAAAATACGGTAGCCACAAAGACTCTGAGATGGTTCTGCATCTGATTGGGGTGGATTTCTACTAAAGTTAAAAAGCAGATGACTGTCAACCCCAGAGTTTCTTTTAGTAAAGGTCATTTAGGGTCAATGGCCAAAATATTTAAACACTGAAGTCTGCTAAAATTGGCACACACCCAGGTGCGGTCACATTTAATGGGTGTCTTTTAGGCTTTCCTCACTACTTTCCTCATCTTCAATTCAGTTTATTTGTATGCAGTAAAACTGTCTCATATAAGGTATTCAGGTGGACCAGCGAATTTTGACCGTTATAATCAAAATCCGTTGTTTGTATAAAACAAACAAAACTCGTTATATGTATAAAACAGATTACTTACAGTCAGGAGGTGCCGAATGATCTGCGGGAAATCCTGAATTGGGACCCGCCTCATTTAATGACCGGGTTAAAAGCATAAATGCCTGCGTTAAATAAGCATCAGACATTATGTGCATTAAAAAGATTACATTTGGATGAGTCATTCTTTTTTCTAAGTCCGCTGTGGAGTAGTACCTTAAAATCATAAAGCCTGATTTATACTTCTGCAACTCTGTAACTCCATGGCCATGCAATGATGTTGATGTGTGCGCTACTCTTTAAAAGTTCCCCGTCACATCTTTATGGAATTTGCTGCAGGAGCGGTGGCTTTTTCTGGATTAATTTGTCCCTCAACAAACTTCTTCATACAATCATCAACCTCCAAATCACAGGTAAGGTGTACAATTTCCTCCATGAATTGTGGGTCATTTGAGTGGCTTTTTCTGTGTTGTGAACTTGGTCATATTTGCAGGTTTTTCTGCCAAATGTATTTGATCCAAGATCGAAATGAAATTAAATTATCTTCCTTTGTGGTTCCCATCAAGGAACCAGAGGGATACTTTTCAGTTAGTGGATACAGTAATGAGAAGCACCAATGCATCTGCCCATACTTGACTTGACTTTTCATAAGACCACTGAGTTGGTTCCAGAATTCATGACTTCATGAAGAGACTGGATAAGTTACTTCCTGCCTTATTGTGTCTCATAAGTACAACTTTTATACAACTCAAATGTACAACATCTTTGCAGCTGTGCATATATGAAAAACTCTTCTACTCTCAGAATGCATAATAAATGTTTTGTTGGTGCAATAATTCAGGCTGAGTACTAAAGAGTTTTTTTAGTAGTCTTATTTAGATAGTTATCTTTTTATTTTCTTCTTATGATGTTATTTTTATATACTACTAAAAAATTCTGGTTTTGATTGAATTGGGCATGGTTCTTATTTTAATGTGTAGAAACAGGATAATTTGAAGTTGTACACCAAACAAGCAATGAACAAAATTCCTTTTGATAAATTTGATATTAAACACACTAAATGATGACTAATTAAGTGAATATTCTTTTGACCTGACAATTATTTTTGTGTCTCAGTGTCTGACTCATCAGATCCACATTTGCTTTATCTTGTATCAGCTGTTTTATCCTGATCTGAGCTTCTTTCGCTTGCCGGCCTGTAGGTTATATGGTCAAGAATTGCACAGGAGTGCGTGCTCTAGCTTGCATAAAAAGTCCAATGTTTCACTATACTACATGCATTGGTTTCCAGGATCTCGTTGCTCTGATTCTCACCAGATGTGTCATCGGACACAGTACACCAGACTTCAGCTCTGTGAGGATGTCACAGAGCATTTTTTAACAAAATGGTGACATGTGAGCAGGCCCGAGGGTAGGAGATGCCTATCCAGAGAAGAGCCGGAACCCACGAAGTTCCACCACCAGCCGGAGGCCTGCAATACACCAGAGCCGCCAAGTCCTGGTCCCCCAGGTGGCCACCGCTCGAGGCTGTCAGACCGCTGGCAGGAGCAAAAACAGGTTAAGGTGGGTGTGTGTACACCCAGCAAACAGTCAACAACTCACAGTTATCCTCTTGGAGGAATAAATCCAGATACTCCCAGAGTGCAGAGGAAAAACTGGAGGATGTGCAGTGTCAAATGTTATACTCAGTAGTTAGAAGTGAGGAGTGGAGACGCCAACTCCTCCAACTTCCACAAACTCGGCTACAAGCTGCAAGTATAAGTCACAACTGCAAAGACTTCAGTTACAATGAATGTGCGTACGGCACAAAACGGCTGAGTCGGTTTACCTGTGTGGTAAACTGATAACTCGGCAGAGTTATGGTGTCTCTCCCAGGCTTTTATGGTGTGGATGATGATGATGAAAAACAGCTGACAGCCTAACAGTGCGCACCTGGTGGTGCCAAAAAAGGCCAACAGGTCAGTGCGCCCTCTTCAGGGCAAAAAGGTGCCCACAAGGCAGGCGCCATCTGGTGGTGGGCCAGCAGTACCTCCTCTTCGGCGGCCCACACAACAGGACCCCCCCCCTCAACGGGCGCCTCCTGGCACCCGACCCGGCTTGTCGGGGTGCTCCTTGTAGAAATCCGCCCTCGGATCCAGAATGAAGCTCCTCTTCACCCAGGAGCGCTCTTCTGGGCCATACCCCTCCCAGTCTACCAGATATTGGTACCCCCGACCCCTCCGACGTACGTCTAGGAGTTTTTTGACTGTCCAAGCCGGTTCTCCATCGATGATGCGGGCAGGAGGTGGCGCCGGTCCGAGGGTGCAGAGGTCCGATGTGTGGTGAAAGCCAGATACATTTTTCGAATGGTTTCCAGCTGCCTGTCTCTAACAGTTTCTGAAAAAATTCTGATGGAAAAAAAGCCCAAATCATTCCGCCATTTCCTCACAATGAAACAACGACGAGAGGGGTGGACCAGTGCTCACTCAAAGCCTGCCCACAGGCGAATGACGCAACCGACAGGCGTGGAAAAACTCGCATGCGCACAAAGGTTCAAGCTTGGCTGACGTAAAAACATGAATCAAATCCATATATTTTTTGCATAAAATAAAAAGGTCGGATACTTTTCTCACAGACCTCGTATTTTGGGGTGACTTACAGTATGTACTGAAAAATCATACATTTGTTATTAACAGTAATAACCAGAGGTGGGAAGAAGTCACCATCAAGTCACTCTCAAGTCATGAATCAACAAGTCCCAAGTAAGTAAGTAAGTAAGTAAATTTTATTTATATAGCACTTTTCACAGAGAGGAAGCCACAAAGTGCTACACCAAAAAGGTAGTAAAACATACATACAAACACTTATACAATCAATGCAATAAAAAGCAAATATAATGGTCATAAACAGCTCCCTTCACTGTAGATTAGAACGCTTGGAAAAACAAGTGCGTTTTGAGTTTACTCTCGAAAGCATCAACAGAAGCAAGCGAGCAGACAGAAAGTGGGAGATCATTCCAGGGCCTTGGCGCGATGGCCTGGAAAGAGCGATCTCCTCTGGTCTTGTAACGGGTACGTGTGACCACGAAGAAGTTCAGGTCTGATGACCTCAGGCTCCGAGAGGGAGTGTAGAGACACAACAAGGAGCCTGACCATGCAGAGCTCTGAAAGTCAGCACAAGGATTTTAAAGTTGAAACGATACCACAGTGGGAGCCAGTGCAGGGCTTTTAGAAGTGGAGTAATATGGGCCCTCCTGTTAGTCCGAGTTAGCAGCCTAGCTGCAGAATTCTGGACCTGCTGCAAGCAAGACAGCTCCTTTTGGTTTAGGCAAGAAAATAAGCTGTTACAGTAATCTAAACGCGAAGATACAAAGGTGTGGATAATCAACTCAAGATCATCTTTCTACACAATACTTCCAATGCCGCGTTCACACCGGGTCTGACACGAGCGACTGCAGCGACAGGTTGCCATGTAATCCCTATGTAAGGATGTGTTTTGGCGTCAAGCCGCGCAGCGCGATGTGATGGACGCGAGTGAAGCGACGTGAATGAAGCGATTTTGAGCATTTGGCGCGTTTGTGGCGTGATATTGCGTCACGTCACGTCGCATTGCCCTCCTCCCCAAGTTGAAAAATCTGAACGTTTTCGTCTCGTCGCGCCGTGATGACCAATCAGGGACTGGATATGTGGTGACGCAGGGGAGCACTGCGCAGGCAAACTTCGTTCATGATGGCGGAGGGACTGGTTGTCACTGTAAACGCAAGGCCTGAGTTGTACGACCCTTCAAACTGTGATTACAAAGACAAGTACAAAAAGGACATTGCGTGGAGAAGAGTCAGCGAGGAGACCGGACTGGAAGGTAACCTTTGATTTTTTTTTTTTTTTTTGTAGTTTGCTAATGGCTTTAGCGTCTTTGTTCTTGGCAGATCCATGTAATAATAGCAATACTTTTCACAATAAATGATCCTAAAGTTAACAATTGCCACAATATTGACTGATGGGGGAACAATGTTTCGTGCTGCGTGCATGCGCACACGAACGAACGAACCGCCGGTAATGTGGAGATGTCTGGAGTTTATTCTTGATGTGGATATGTTCAGTCTCTGGCAATCTGCTGGACTTATGTCCCTTTTGTCCTTTAACACAATTATGACCAGTGTTGCCACAGTTACTTTGAAAAAGTAATCCAATTACTGATTACTGATTACTCCTTGAAAAAGTAACAGTTACTTTACTGATTACTCAATTGTAAAAGTAACTAAGTTAGATTACTAGTTACTTTTTTAGTTACTTTCCCAGCTGTCGACAACAACCCACGTCAACATGACAATGATACCTGTTTTGCCAAAACTCACTTTATAGTCACCCTTTCTTGACTTCAATGAAAATAAATACTTGTTTTATAAAAAATAAAATAAAGACCTCTTTCTTGACCTCATATTTAACTGTTGACAGCACTGTAACAGTAAAACTTGCAATTTCAAACCTATATTGTTTATAAATGTAACTATTAAATTCTAACATTTTTCTAACATTTAAATTCTCTCTAAACATTTTACTTGTCGAAATTATTATTATTTTAAGCAATATTAGTAGTTGTAGTAAAAAACGGCTTCAAAACTGGATCTTTAATCTAGGGCTGTTGTGGGGGGCACATCCCTCCCCCACGCCCCCATTCCATCTGGATTCGCCCCTGCTTTGGCGTTTGAGCACAAAGAATGGATAACATTTATTTATGCAGAAAACAGGACCAGATTTACAGGTAAGAAAGTTTTATTGCGTTTTCACATCATGTGGTCCTCAGAAAGAGAGTTTAGGTGCATTTGAGTGGAAAATAGTGTTAGTTGTTGACGCGTCACCGAGGATCAGCTGTTTTTAACGAGACAATACAGAGCGGCTCAGCTCAGAATTCTAAATAAAGGAGGAAAAAAGTATAAAAATGTCTTCGTAAAGCTCAGTGCAGGTGTGCTGATCACCGCCCTTTAAGAGGTGAGGACGAGTCGAGCAGCTGCAAAAAACCGCGGATGAAAAGCTCACAGCTCACTGAAAGTGGGACGTTCAGTCGAACCCCGACCTCCTGCCCACAGACCAAGTTTAATGCTGCTATCGACCCACAATGAAAAATAATAGTAACACACAGTGACATGGAGAAGTAACTTTAATCTGATTACTGACTTGGAAAGATTAACGCGTTAGATTACTCGTTACTAAAAGAAGTGGTCAGATTAGAGTAACGCGTTACTAAGTAACGCGTTACCGGCATCACTGATTATGACAGAGGGGTGAGAAAGCGAGGAGCTGTAGCCTTTTTTTTCACACATGCACGCGCAAACGACTCGTCCATGAAAATAAATTTATTAACTACACGGATGTATAAACAAGTGGTGACTGGTTTATCGGGGGCATAATGGTGACATCACATTATATGCTGCCCTCCAAATCAATCACTATTTATATATTGACCTCCAAAATGAGAGCTGCTGTTCCACAAAGTCAAGTTATTTAATGGCTAATCCTCTACACTAATCAACATGATATTATGTTAACTGATAGTTAGTGTTTACAAAAACCAATCTATCTTAATCTATTTTCAGTGGAAGTGTGCCGCAAGCGGTGGAAGGGCTTGCGGGACACGTACCTCAGGGAAAGAAGGATGGAGATGGAGGCCAGGAAGAGTGGGGCAGCAGCACACCAGCGGAGGAGATGGAGGTTCTCTGGTGTCCTCTCATTCCTGGACCCATTTGTGGCTCCCCGGCCCACTACCAGCAACATGAGCCAGGTCCAGGAGCCACAAGAGGCCCAGAACCAGGACCTCCCTCCCTCATCCACCTTGGACCAGGAGTCAGAAGGTACAGTGCAACCAAAACATGTATTTTAACATGTCTTTTAAAGACGTCCTAATGTTATGTCCTGCCATTAAAGATGATGATGAAGAGCCCAGGACCTCTTCACTGCCTGAGGTCCCGTCAGGCTCAAACGACCCTGGTCCTTCTGGTGCTGCTGCTGCACCCACTCCCCCGGTGTACACTCCCACAGGTGTGTGCTGGTTATAATACAATCCACCAATCAACATAGTTTTTCTTTGTTTAGGGCTGTACACACTGTAGAAATTGTGGGAAATCTAATTTAAATTTTTTAATTTTTCACAGGACAAAGAAAGAGGAGGAGAACCAGACCACAGGAGGAGCCTTCTGCGGTGGAGGCTGCCATTTTGGCAGCTCTCCAAAACCGGCCGCCACCACCTACCACCTCCACCTCCCCCTCCTCCTCCTCCTCCTTGGGAATTTAGTGCTATGGAGCATTTTCTCCTCAGTTTAGCTCCATCTCTTGAAAGACTGCCATTTTATGAGCAAGAAATAGCAAAACTGGAAATTCAGAAGGTCATAATTGATCATTCCACATTTGTGCTTAATTTGGAACATTCGGCCCCTCAATATATATATATTTTTTACAATATAAATTGGCAGTTTTTCAAGGGATGGACCTAAACATTATCTCCATCCTTCTCTCCCTACCAGCCTGTCTCCAGTTCTTTTTGTACTTGTCTTTGTAAATTTTGTTCCAGTCGTACAACTCAGGCCTAGTAAACAATATGTCTCAATAAATTTGTTCTTTTTTTCCTGACAACTATGGTATAATTTCATGCAGTCGATTTATACATAAGTATGACATTTTCATTTATCCACCAATGCATAATAATAATAATAATAATAATAATAATAATAATAATAATAATGTACTTTTGTGATGTGTAGAAATATAATGTTTTTCACTTGGGCTTATCTCAATTTTTTAAATCCATTATAGCAATATAACAATACTTTATGACTTTTCAAGAAGAAAGAAAGCCACAACAGTGTTTTCATGGAAGTTTTAAGTGGTAAAGTCAGCAATGGTGAAGAAAGTACAAAGAATTGCACTCAGCAAATATAAAAGACAGAACAAATAATGTAGAAAATAGGTGAAGTTAAGGTTTGCTCTTTGTATGTTTGTGGGTGGCTTTTAAAAAAGCTGTTTTTAGTCCTGAGAAGGACTGTTAAATCACTCAGTGGGCTGCCATGGTAGTGCTCCCTCCGCTTTGAAGAAGTCTTTAAAGACGACCCTCACACGCCGTGCCTCTGTCGAGGAGTTGTTGGCAGCTACTTGGCCCAGGCCTGGCAATGGCTCCTCTCCACCTACTGGACCCCACAATGTCGGTGTCTCATCATCCACTGCAGCCCGCAAGAAATTGTGTAGCACACATGTGGCCTTCACACACTGCTCCACAACTTCTGTGCACACTTCAATGAGGCGACGATACCACCTCCACTGGGAGGCCAGAATGCCAAAGGCATCTTCCACCATCAGCCGGGCGCGGGACAAGTAATTAAATGAACACTCCTCTATATAAATGAAAATAAATTGAAACTGAAACCTTAAAAGAGCAGTACATCTGAATATCATCAGCAAATAAATAATAAGAGACATCATCAAATCCCTGAATTAGCTTTCCCAGTGTTGTATAGTAACAAAGTAAAAATACTCCACTACTGTACTTAAGTACGTTTTGGGAGACTTTGTACTTTACTTGAGTTTTTAATTCAGCTTACTTTCACTTTTACTTCACTACATTTCCGACCTTAATGTCATGATTATATAAGTAACATATCTTCATGATAGCTTGCTAAGAAACTAAACTAATATTTCAGCAAAAGCAAATCTTAGAGCAAAAGCAAATGTAATCATAAACATAACACACCTTTAATTTGGTAGACACAATACACAATTCAACAGCATTTGAACATATAACCCAAGAGTATTTTAATATATAGATATCATGTAATTAACCTTAGCTATTGTTTACATGTTTAATAAGCTTTGATAAATATTGATCACTATGAGCATATGAGTAATATATTCTTCAGCAACAAGCTCTATTAATATATAAATGATGACTTCTAAACATTAAAACACACTCATGTAACAATATATTGTTAGCTCAATAAAAGATAAATAATATTATGATGATACTGAATGGGGAAAAAGCACAAAAGGTTAATGCATAGTTTAAGCACATTTAGGCTATATTCCTTCAGAGCTGATTTAAAAAAAATCAAATGAGCTCACATTTTTATTGTAGTATTTTAGTTGGTGTAGGACAGTAATCCATGCCCATCTGATGTTTTCTGTTGTTCAAACTGCATCAAATATAATCAGATATGTTGTCCATAATATGTTAAGTTGTTTAGCTGATGTTATTTGAAACAACAAATGTCGGACAGATTCAGAAGCGAACAATGGATTTTTGCTGGAAACCATGTGCATATATTATATTATATTGCAAAAATAATCAAATATGTTGTCCATCATATGTTTATTTGTTCATCTTGATTATTTTTAGAATTTAAAAGTCACACACAGGGAAATGCTGTGTTTAAAAAGTGTGTTCCACATACGGAAGAAAAGAGTGGCCTATACTTTAAGGGGAATTTTTGAGAGATGCAACTATACATTGATGAGCAGGTGCTCTATTTTCTGAAAAGGCTGGCATCCTTCAATGTCTGCAATAAACTTCACCTCATGTTCTGCCAGTCTGTTATGGCCAATGTCCTCTTCTATGCGCTGGTGTGTTAGGTAAGTAACGCAGCGAAGAGAGATGTAGGGTGCCTAGACAGACTAGTAAGGAAAGATGGCTCTGCTGTTGGCATGGAGCTTGCGTTTCTTTTTTTAAAAATCTTTTCCTGTATTACAATTCCTATTTTTTATAGTGTGTATGTGTGTGTATTTAGATCTTTTTGATCAAGTGTATTTGTATTTTCACGTCCACCAAGGACATAATAAAATCATAGGCGTGTATTGATTTGTCTGTCTGTTAACACAATTATGTCAAAACTACTACATGGATTTTGATGAAATTTGCTCCTCAGATAGATATTAGTTCATAGAAGATTCCACTGAATTTTGGAGGTGATTCAGATCGGGATTGGCAGACATCAGAAATCTTGGATTGCTCTTGTTATGGATGCTATGGGATACTTGAATTTCTTACAGGATGAATAAAGTACTCTTTTATGTTATCTTAACCTACCTTGGAAAATATGGTACAGATTTAAACACCTCGTGGCAAATGACCCCTTTGCAGTTAAATTTGCCAAAGCAAAAGTGAGGGCATATACTGTACAAGAACACTGAAATACAAATACAACAGAACGAGATGCTCAGACTACTGGTGTGTGTGTGTGTGTGTGTGTGTGTGTGTGTGTGTGTGTGTGTGTGTGTGTGTGTGTGTGTGTGTGTGTGTGTGTGTGTGTGTGTGTGTGTGTGTGTGTGGACACATCTGACTGTACAGTAGAAGTGTTTGTCCAACAGTGCGCATAGCATTTAATGAAGTGCCAAATATAACAAGCTGAATCTGACCATAAGGATGCTTTAATGAGACTAAATCCACATGCCTTTTAATGAGTTGGTGCTCCATCAAGTGTCCTTAGAGAGCTGGAAGACACCAGAGAGTGTGGAGACGAGCAGGAGCCAGACAGAACTGGATGCTCTAAGCCAATAAATCTGTAACTCCAGCTGTTCTCAGATCCTCATTCGACTGCTGCTCCCTTCAGGGAGAGAAAGCAGCGACGCAACCAGCAGACAGCGGGATGCTAATAATCTCTAATCATTGATCTTCTATTACTGGGTCACACTCATTACAGCCTGCAAAAATCATCTTCAGAATTCTATTGTCACTGTGCTATTATTAGAAATCCAACTCCTGCTGTGCTGGGATAATCTGTGCATGAGATGTTCCTGATAGCAGGACTGATAACAGGATACAACGGCATGTGAGACACTGGAAATGTGGATTTTCTGTGAAAATGAAACTGCATTCAAGCATAACCACAGAATCAAATAAGGACACAGTACTATGGTTTACAGTGGAGGTGCAATGATCCACTGATACAAGACGGAAATCTGTTTGAAAGGATCTGTCAAAATGCACTACAAACCAGTCAATGATCTGATTTTAACATGATGAGGTTGAGTGAATCTGTTGAAATGTTCAAAGCTCAGGATCAGATTTGTAGGGGTTCAGAAGGGGGAAACTGGTGTAAACACAGGACAAACCCTCTGTGACATGAGCAATAGGTTTTCTGAAGAGCAGATTTGAGGCTCAGTCAGGCAGCTCCAAATGTCGCCATCATGACAGTCCCTCATTCCGACTAACTCCAGCCCATAAATGTTAAAGAGGTGGAGTGTAGGTAAGACCGGTGGGACCTGGGCATGATGTTGGTGTTCCTAAACAAGCTACTGCAAGCAAGATGACTGTGGATCAGGAGTTTGATTAACGCATATTCTTGCTGACTGGGTGGCAGTTTTCATAACGGGCAATTTAGGGCGTGTATAACGAAATACAACTGGCATAACCAAATAACCACACATAAGTACAAATAACTGCACAATAGACTTTACTCAACCACGAAACTTTAAATAAGAATCTGAAAGTGTAAATTTCTTCAGTAAATAATCATACACAAGTACAAATAACTGCACAATAGAATTTACTCAACCAAGGAACTTTAAATAAGAATCTGAAAGTGGAGGGGGCACATATGTCTCTACAGTGTCATGTGCTGAAGGCCACTCTGACAGGACTCCCTTTGCCTTCAGAAGCGGTGGTTGTGTGCTGAGATGTATCTGTACCTGAAATGGTCGTTGATGGTTGATAGTCAGGGCTGGGTGCTATTGCAGAATCTACAGAGCAGCTGGTTGGTGATTGATGTTGTGGGCTTGAACTGCTGATGGATGGTTGATCATCTACAAATCTTCCTCTTGGCCCTGAGTTCCTCCTTGCACGTATCAAAGCATTGATCCTGCATTCAGACATACAAGGCAAAATATTCAAGGGTTCTGGTATGGCTGACCATAGACATGCATACAAGGGCTACAAAATGAACATGTTTTATTTAAAACATTATCTTACCTGCAAGCGACGTGCAAGCATCATCTTGCTGTTCTTCTTCTTTTCCGCTCCCGACTCTTAATGCCTTTTCAAGGCCATGTCCAAACACAGGTGTTTGCCAAACTTGAGACTGAGGCATAATCGAACAGACCACTGGGAGGTGAGGGGGAACACCAGGGGGAGACTGGAGAGAGGGCCGCAGAGGAGATTCAGCTTTTTCTCAACCAATTGGCCTATAATACTTTTGTATTGTTTACACCTATTAACATGCTTTACACAGATTTTAGATGTATCGTTACTCGCAGCCTTGTAAAGTATGGAATAATGGTTCGTTTTAGGATGTAAACACTACAGATAGATTCCTGCCAGAGAATCATTTTATCAGCTTTATTCTAAACAGCAGGTCATCAGTATGCAGGGGGACACTGGTCTGTATGGTATATATGTGTGTGTGTGTGGGGGGCTAAACATAAAGATAGAAATGGAGCATACAATTAGTATGATAGTGAATAAACAGCAAGCAAATAACTAAAGTAATAAACATAAACTACTATGCCTATTTTCACTATTCCAACAGCAGAGAACATAAACTCTAAACATAATATCTGCTATGCGCCTGTCTAAGCAGGAAAACACAGGGTTATAACAGTCAGTGTAGTTAAGAACCGAATAAACATAATAAATGCACAGCATGGATGCATAGGAACCTAGGAACAGATATGAAACAGAAATAGGGCCTGAACCCACATTAAGTAGGCTAATTATTGCACACAGAGTTCAGGTTACACAAACAATCAATCAATCAATTTTTTTATATATATAATTATATAGATTTTTTATATAGCAATTCAGGGAGAACATGCGGCTAAACATGTCACTCCCAGTCCGAGTGAGTAACTACAACTGAACTCGAAGCTAGACTGCCCGATATATTAGCTTCACATTTGGAAAATGCCCAAATCAGAAGACAGTCTTGTGGATAGTTTAAACTCAGCACTCAGAACTACACTCAACATGATTGTGCCACCTATATTAAAACCACACCCCCTCAAAACACAGTCACCTTGGTTCAATGATTACTAGAGGCCGATATCAAATCCATCATTGTGTTCTAAAATTCTGGAAAAGGTGGTTTCACGACAGCTTACGGACCACCTTACTGGGAATAATCTTTTTGAGCCACTGCAGTCTGATTTTAGCAAATATCATTCCAAAGATACAGCTCTCACTAAAGTAGTGAATGATCTTCTGCTTGCAATGGATTTGGACACCACTACAGTTCTGATGCTGTTCGATTTTAGTGCTGCGTTTGATACCATGGATCATCATATTGTACTCGATAGGCTGGAGGATCATTTTGGGATTACTGGGAATGCCCTTGCATGGTTGGCATCATACCTGACCAGTCGTTGTCACTATGTTTTGTACAGTAACACTACGTCTAACCTTAGTGACCTGAAATTTGGGGTTCCACAGGGGTCTGTCTTAGGCCCATTGCTTTTCTGCCTTTATATAACAATCCTTGGGCACATATTGTGGCATTTTGGGATTACCTTTCATTGCTATGCTGATGATACTCAGTTATACATGACAATAATTGCTGGTAATCTCATCCACATACAATCCTTAGAAGATTGCCTTGCATCAGTGAAAAGATGTCTAGCAACTTCCTACTTTTAAACTTTGATAAGACTGAAATGATGGTTCTTAGTCCAGTGAGACATCGGCATCAATTTGACCAGCTAATCCTAGGCTCGTGTGTCATGCATCACACTGACAAAGTGAGAAACCTTGGGGTAATTTTTGATCCTATGTTGTCCTTTGATCTCCACATTAGAGACATTACAAGGACTGCTTTCTTCCACTTGCAAAATATAGCAAAGATTTGTCCCATCCTGTCTATGGGGAATGCTGAGACCCTGATTCATGCATTTGTCTCTTCTAGATTGGAGTACCGCAATGTTCTATTTTGTGGTTTACCGCAGTCCAGCATTAGGGGTCTCGAATTGGTTCAAAATGTTGCTGCCAGACTTTTGACAGGAAGCAGAAAGTTTGACCACATTACACCCATTTTGGCATGTCTTCACTGGCTTCCTGTCCCTGTGAGATCAGAGTTTAAGGTTCTGCTACTAACCTATGAAACTGTTCACAGACTGGCACCTCCCTACTTAGCTGAACTCTACATACCAGCCTGGGCTCTGCGTTCTCAGGATGCAGGACTACTTTGTGACCCTAGGGTGAATAAAAAGTCTGCGGGTCACAGAGCTTTCTCTTATCATGCCCCTGTTCTGTGGAATGGTCTCCCTGCATCATTAAAACAGTCAGATTCTGTAGAGACTTTCAAGTCCAGACTTAAGACACACTTATTTTCCCTTTCGTATGGGTAGCATACTGGCATTCATTTTATTAGGAAACGGAGAGGGCCACGGCCTCAACTTTATCTAAAGTGTGGGTCTTTTAGTGAAGCTTAGGGCTAGTGGCTGTCGATCACCTTAGTATTTCTTCTGTTTTTCTTGTTGCTTAATGCTGACAAATTTTACTGTATTTGATGTCTTTCCAATGCCTGATTCTGTTTTTTCTCTCTATTTGAGGTGTGGCTCCATCCAGAGATGGATGTCTTGTCTACTTCTGCAACCCTCCCGTCCTTTGCTCCAGCAAAATTTCCTGTATATTCGTTTTGTAGATTGTTTTGTAAATTGTGTCGACATGGCCTAAGCAGAGGGTCACCCCTTTGAGTCTGGTCTGCTTGAGATTTCTTCCTCAAATCATCAGGAGTTTTTCCTTACCACTGTCGCCTGTGTGCTTTCTCTGTGGGTTGGTAAGGTTAGACCTTACTTGTGTGAAGGGTCTTGAGGCAACTTTGTTGTGATTTGGTGCTATATAAATTAAAATAAATTGAAAAACAAACTGAAATGGAAGAATAGTACCAGGCTTTGCCAGTATGCTAGCCATATGAAAGGGAGAATAACATGCAAATGAAACAATTTTCCACAATTTCACTCAACAGAAATACTCACACACAGGCTTCTTCGATGGTCTGTTTGCACAACTACATGTAGTCTAGGAACTAGCTTAGCCATATATGCATATCATTTAGGAGAGGACAGCTCAACTATTCTAGACTAATATGACCCCAATGAACAACTTGGAATATGTGCCAAAATCTCTCTCTGGGACGAACAACCTGAAAATGACCACACCCTGTTTCATCCCGAGTGTTACTTCAAATACAGCGTTCCAAGGTATTCCATTTGTTCAGAATGACCAGTAAATTTTAAAAGGAGCATAGAACAGTGTAAAATTTCTTCTTCCCCCTGCCACACACCCTCAAATGGGAGAGAGACGCACACTTATAGTTTTCACTGAATAATATGCTTAATACGAGTGCAAAAAAAAAAAATGAAATTAAGAGACAAAAATAACTGATGATAGTCTGTCGTTGCTCTGTCAATGTGGTTTTCACCACAATGGATCAGATTTGTGCTCCACAAAAGCTTTTATATTAAGGTTTTTTTGATGGACTTCAATCGCAATTCATGCATGCACCCATGCAGGCTTTAATAAAGTGACAAAATACGAAAGGGGCTTATTTCCAGCACATTGGTTTTGTGAATTGTCACTTCTGCAGCTGTGATGTGGTGAAATATTTGGGAGGATATTGCACTAAAATAAGAAACTCTCTTGAAAGAGAAAAGTGATGCTCAATAAAGTATAAAAGACAGGATGAGTCATCCTGTGGTATAACGCTGAAGTCTCCTTTATGTGCCCACTGAGGCTGTTGTCACAAAATCTGCTTTTATGAGTGTGAATGCCAGACTTTGCAGCACACTCATATCACTTGCAAATCATGTTTTTGAGATAAGGACAGATGAGAAAATCGAATTAAAATTGAGAAGTTTGAGAAAAGCAGGTTGTATTCATTTTGAAGCAGGCCTAGCTGTATTTTTCCAAAGTATGACTCACACAAAACAGCAGCAAAACTTTTTGACTGACACTCAAAACAAGACATTATGAAAATCAAAGGAAAGTTGAAGTCCTGTATTTTAGACCGCGCTCACTTTGACAGGTCAATCACATTGCCAAGCCATAATAGACACAAACTGTGTCTCCAATAAAGTCGTGAAAAATGTTCAACTCGATCTCATGCATTCTGAAAATGTAAAAGATGACTGCTTGTGCCCAGATTTTGGCTATTTTCTAGTCATTATATACAGTAACAGAACTGCAGAATGTGAACAAAGGTCTGCACTGTTGAGGTTTTTAGTGATTGCAGAGAAAGAGAAAAATGGGTCTTACTTCTCAGGTGGAGTTTCCTCAGCTCTGCTTCAGGGAATGAAATCCATAAGAGCACAAAGTCCTCACACATATTTTCTTTGATTCCATTGTTGAAAGTCTGAGTGAGTCATTTAGCCTGTCACAGTGATCCACAGCACTTATTCTATTCGAAGCATCACTACAGTGAGTTAACAGTGTTCTACAGCAGTGGTATTTATTCATTTAGAGCCACTGTGTCTCTGCTGGACTGTAAATCTAAACCACTGCAAGTCATCGGAAGGTGATGCAGCCTCTGCATGCACACACTGCCAACATGTCACTGTGACATGATGGTAGTGATTTATTCAGTTCAGGTGTGGACTTCCACACCTGGCAACCACCAGGACAAACACCTGATCCATGGTATATAGTGCTTTTCCATCTGAATCAGTAGCTCAAAGTGCTTAACAATAATTCCTTCCATTCTCTCTCTCTCACACATACACACCAATGTCAGGGTACAGGCATGCAGGTATCGGTGAGCTTTCTGAATGTAGTCACTGCAACTCATAACATGCAAGAATCGTGAGCCAACTTTGTAAGGGGTTAACAGTGGATGAAACTACACTGTGAGTGAATGGAGACAAAAATGAGGAACTGGCATTCCCCGTGGGCGACCTGTAGGAGCTGTCCTAGCATGCTAAAATAGCAGGGATGATTTGAGAGCAACAGCGCATCTGGAAGTGGCTGAGGGAGTCCAGCAGGTGCGGCTCATGGTCAGCACGCTGGACACACCTGTCTGCACCAGCCGGAATTATTTTTTTTAATTCACAGGACCACAGCAGGAGCCTGTGCACAGAGGTGGGCTTGAGCAGAGTGGTGGACGAATGCTGGTTGCTGGTCATTTCCGAGAACAGAGAACATCTGTCCACAGGAAGATGTCGTGTGCGATCTGTGCGTGACAGTGCCAGAAGGAGCTGTTTGATGGAGTGGACCATTGGACATTTACATATTTCATTCCGCAGGATTTAATTCTGTGGAAAATCATTTGACAATGGGTGAGTGCCCTGTTCAGTTTTGTTCCTGTTGTATTTAGTTTTTTCTCCTCTATGGAGTGGTAGGCTTTATTTTTATTATTAGTGTACTATTTATTGAATTTTATAATTATTTACAGGGCTGTCCCTTACTGGGTACAGTTAGGAGAATTTCCACAGCGTCCACTCACATATTAGTAGGATAATACCAGCTGAACACTTTCTGTGCAAACATGTCATCATTTCAGCCCCGAATGCTGTTAGACATCTGTCAGAGTGCTGCACGAGATTTGTGTGCAAATCAGATCCTTGCATGTGCAAAGGCTGTGCCACTTGCGAGAGTGCTGTGACACTTGCGAGAGTGCTGCACGGCATTTGAACACCACTTGCACAATACAGTGCATCCGGAAAGTATTTATAGTGCTTCACTTTTTCCACATTTTATGTTACAGTCTGATTCCAAAATGAAAGTCATGATGTGGTACTACGTGTAGAATTTTGAGGGAAACATATGAATTTCAATGTGAAAAAAGTTTTTTGTGATTTTTGCAATTTATTAAAAAAAACAAACAACAAATCACATGTACATAAGTATTCACAGCCTTTGCCATGAACCTCAAAATTGAGCTTAGGTGCAACCTGTTTCCACTGATCATCCTTGAGATGTGTCCACCTGGGGAAAATTAAGGTGACTGGACATGATTTGGAAAGGCACACACCTGTCTACATATAAGGTCTTGCAGTTGACAGACAGAGCACAAACCAAGCATGAAGTCAAAGGAACTGTCTGTCGACCTCTGAGACAGGATTGTCTCGATGCACAAATCAGGCAAAGGGCACAGAAACATTTCTGCTGCTTTGAAGGTCCCAATGAGCACAGTGGCCTCTATCAACCATAAATGGAAGAAGTTGGGATCCACCAGGACTCTTCCTAGAGCGATAGGGGGAGACAGGCTTAGGGAGTTGACCAAGAACCTGATGGTCACTCTGTCAGAGCTCCAGCATTCCTCTGTGGAGAGAAGAAGCCTTCTAGAAGGACAACCATCTCTGCAGCAATCCACCAATCTATCAATCAGGCCTGCATGGTAGTGTGGCCAGATGGAAGTCACTCCTGAGCTAAAGGCACATGGCATCCCGCCTGGAATTTGGCAAAAGGCACCTGAAGGACCAAAGACAAAGATTGAATTCTTTGGCCTGAATGGCAGACGTCATGTTTGGAGAAAATCAGGCACCATCCCTACAGTAAAGCATCGTGTTGGCAGCATCATGCTGTGGGGACGTTTTTCAAGCAGCAGGGACTGGGAGACTAAATTCCATGTTACATTCCAAAAGTTATTGGACAAAAGTGATTTGGTTCTTACTGGTGTTCTTTTCATTTGTTTTCCTCTTTATATTTGTTCTGTGTAACATTTCCGTGGCAGGATGCAGAGAAAGTTACGATCAGATGCTGACACCAACTGACATTATGCATTTATGGATGGAGCTCAGCCTGTATATCAGCGGTTCCGCATGGTGGAGAAGCTCGGGCCTGTAATGTGTTTACAAGGATTTTTAATAGCTCCTGTATTCAGCTGTAGATGAGCACAGATGGAGTCTTTCTCTGCATGGGCCACCAACAATCTGTCTTGTGTTTAGCACTGTTTTGAGACTCCTCTGTGTGTATATGTTATTATACATATTTATTCACCCATCCATCCCATCTGCCCACCGATCTGTGACTACATTCCTGCTGTAATGTGAGCTGTTCCATCTCAGTCACTTTTCCTTTTGTTTTTATGAGTGAGAAATACCCTTTAAATTAAATAATATTTTTGTGTGATACAAAATTTGAGCTTGAGAGTGTGAAATCATCAAATTAATTAATTTGGAGTGACTGAGGGTATAAAATGTGATGTAATAATGATGACGAATGCCAAAGAACATTGACTGACTCAGTAGAAGAAGATCTGCAGCTGAAATACAGTTGGAAAGGACCTTAATTATTTGGATGCACATTGTATGCAATAGCAAACATTAATAACGAAGTGAAAGACACAATGAAAGCAGAAACACTGGTGCATGTAAAACTGAAAGCACCAGCAAGGTTTAGAACCAGAAACTCGGTGCAGTGTGAGTGAGATGTCATTGGTAATCTTTCCCCAAGAATGGTGCCATCGCCACTGCTCGCCAACCTGTTGCATTTTTCTTTTGGTTTTCCAGCTGGTTTACAATGGTCTTGGCTTTTACCGAGTGTATGATTGCCAGACTATTTGACACGTCTATGCCTCCGTTGTGGATCACAGTGTTCCGTTTTCTACATTTCTGTCATGTACTCTTCCTGTAGGCTTTTGTCTGTGGCTGGAGCTGCTGACCGACACCACTGGAGCTCCCATAGTGGCAGATGAAAGATGAGGCTCAGTCTGCTTTGGAAATGAGGAGTCATTGAAAACAAAATCGCTTTTCTGACACATTATCTGTTTTATCTTCTGAACTTACACTGCGTTTCTGGAAAAGCTTCCTGTGATGGACAACAACATTACAGGTTCCACAAAAATGCAGAAGTACTTGTATGTCAAAGTTTGTGACAGAAAACAGACAAACAAACATCTTGAAAATTCCACCTTAGTTAAAACAAGACCACAGCAATAACGGAATATAAGGTATTCCCAGGTACAGACAAGGCTTTTCAGGATACATATCCATGAAATGGAGAACGGACCTTAATGCAACTATTCACACATGCAGAAATGTGTCTCTGCAGCACATCTATCAGGGGTTCAATCAGGCACACATACGTGCACACATTCACTGATTGCATCATTTTAGTTTTCTGGAAATGTCTGCAGCTTGTCAGCATTTGTTTCACACACTCTTTGGATAAAGTGCCAGTTCATCTTTAATACTATGGTTGTCGGTCAGTACGCTGATCTTTGTCAGCTTTTTATCTAAGGTTCAAAAGAAAGGAAACAAGGCTCAAAGATCAGTTTCTGAAAGAATGAGAACACATGCAGATGTTAGACTTCCACCCGGATGTCAAACAAATGGGTTCCATCAGCACTCAAAACAAACTTCTATTTAAATGTGCATTTTTTATGACACTCTACTGTGTGGTCAATTTTATTAACACTTGAATGAAATTATGCATGTGTACCACACTGTATGTGTCATTTATATACTGCAGTATCGATTTATGCTATGAAACAACACTTTTTCCTTTCTTTTTTGAATATGAATTGAGTAAATCATTTATAATTTAATTATGGGAAGACATATCCTCACAAATCAAGATCCATTTCATGAAACTAATGGACAAATCCTTTAATTTTAACATCATCAAAAGCAGTTTGGCTCATTGACTTCATCAATGAAGAGTTGAATACAAGCAGAGATCTTAATGGTGACTGCAGCTCATCATTTAATCTGATTCAATAAAGTTGCCATCTCAACAACTCATAAGAGTGCTGTGAGAGGATAATATCCCCTGGTATGGGATAGCTGACTTCAGAATGCAGACACCACCTCATGAAACTGGCAGTGTTTACGTTTGTTAATCAAGTGCCATAACTCTGGTAAAAGTGACCCAACTCGAACGATATGATAATATGCATATTATCAACCTATAACAAGGACTTGTACCAAGTTTCTCAAAATTCCTCCTAAAGCTGTGAGAGGAGTTGATTTCAGAATACTTAAACACTTTGTGGGAGCGACGGATGGAAATCGCCACAACATAATCCCCCTTCGGGCTTTTGGCCAGCGAGGGATAAACAGCTGGACAGATTTCTTTCAAGCTTGGTGGGAACATTAACTGAATAGATATTTAGAGGTCAATAGATTTTGAAATGGTTTAGTTAAAGGTTAAATGTCAAGGTCAAGGAAAACATGGTTTGACAAACAACCTTTTTTGTATATCTCAACAGCCAAGCCTAGATCGATGATCTAAAGCAGGGGTGACACTACAGGTTTTCCTTGCTACCAATCACCTCAGCAGGTGATTTCATTAATGATCAGGTGTCTCAGCAGGTGAGTTCACTGACGAGCAGGTGTTTATGGTCATGGGAGAAGCTCAATCAGCAACCCATTTGCTGAGGTGATTGGTTGCAAAGAAATTCTGCAGTGTCTTGGCCCTCACTGCCCACCTCTGATCAAAAGTATAAATTGATCAGCAAAGTATTTGTGACTGATTGGCATGAACAACTTCATAATGAAGTCCTGCATAGTCAAAAATGCCATCCGTAACTGCTTCCCTTGTCTCTTCATGGGAATCTCTGCAACTGTTTTGGGCATTTACCTAGTATATGAAAAGTCCAGGGAGTAAGTAGTCGATCTTAGGTCTTTGAGGAAGTGGTGAGGTAGTAATGAAGAGGTGAATGTGTCTCATATATTGCACCACTTTATAACAGAGCCCAACTGATAGGGTGCATCTGGAAACTATTCACACCGCTTCACTTTTTCCACATTTTGTTATGTTACAGCCTTATTCCAAAATTGATGAAATTGATTTTTTCCAAAAAAAAAAAAATAGATAATGCCTCATAATGACAATGTGAAAAGCTTTTTTTTTTTTTTTTGAGATTTTTGCGAATTTATTAAAAAAAAATGAAATCACATGTACGTAAGTATTCACAGCCTTTGCCAAGAAGCTCAAAATTGATGTCATGTGTATCCCATTTCCACTGATCATCCTTGAGATGTTTCTACAGCTTAATTGGCATCCATCCAATTTGGTTTATTGAACATGATTTGGAAAGGCACACACCTGTCTACATATAAGTTCCCACAGATGACAGTGCATGTCAGAGCACATACCAAGCATGAAGTCAAAGGAATTGTTTGTTGATCTCAGTGACAGGGAAAGTCCACTAATATGACCAACTTTACAACACAGAGTCAGAAAAATGATGCTAAAATGACCTGTAATTCACCATTGGTTTGGAGGTTGATGATTGTATAAAGAAGTGGAGCTCATTGAGGGACAAATTAATCCAGGAAAAGTCAGTGTTCCTGCTATAATTGCATAAAAATGCGACAGAGAATTTTAAAAGGGTCATATGCACATCAACATCATTTCACGGCCACGAGTTAGACTTGAAGATGCATAAATCAGGCTTTAGGATTATAAGGTACCAGTATGTAGCCCGCTTAGAAAAAAAGAGTGTCTCCACTAAATGTAATCTTTTTCATGCACATAATGCCTGATGCTTATTTAGGCAGGCGTTTTGACCTGGTCATTGAATGAGGCATTTGTGCCGATTCAAGGTCACACATTAAATCAAGGAAATACGTAAGCCTAATGGGTGCTGGGAATTCCCCATACATCGTTCAGCTTCTTCTAAATGGACTTCATTTATATTGCACTTTTCCATCTGCATCAGACGCTCAAAGCGCTTTAGATGCCTCACATCGGGGTGAATGCCTCACATTCGCCCCGATGTCAGGTTTTTGCCATACAAGGTACTCACTACACACCAGGAGCAACTAGGGGATTAAGGACCTTGCCCAAGGGCCCTGAGTGATTTTCCAGTCAGGCTTGGATTTGAACCGAGGATCCTCTGTTCTCAAGCCCAATGCTTAACCACTAGACCATCACCTCCCCTCTTTCTGATGGTAACTAATCCGCTAAATACATATAATGGATCAATCCATTTTATACATAACAGATTTTAATTATAACAGACACAATTCACTGGTCAACCTGAATCCATTATATGTGAGTTTCACTGTACAGGTAAAACTACTCAAAAAATACAAAACCTTAAGAACTGGTTTGACCATATGTTTGTTTGTTTGTTTGTTTTTTTGCTTTAGTTCTCTCCCATCCTGGGTTTCCAGGCATGAGGAGTCAAGAAGGAGTTGTTCCTGGCAGGTCCATGAGCACGTGAGTGGGGAAAGTGGAGGAGAAATGGAGTGCTGCATGAGGTGCATCTGCTGCAGCTCGTGGACAGTTGACGGTTCATAAATGAACACCTGTTGACTGTGACACATTGAGTGCAGATTATTTTCTTCTAGAGAATCTTATTCCTGCCAGCCACTGAGTCTCAGCATTCTTAAAAGGAATGGCATATATCACAATAGCACATTTCCAGTCCAAGTAAACAGTTTTTAACTTACTTTAAAATGTGATGCAAGTGACAGGTCTTCTATTCTTTGAGGAATTTGCATTTGAAGTCCATAAATCCAACTGCAATAGCTGCACCACATGTACATGGTATATGCACAGTAGTCAATTAAATGTTAAATGGACTGCATTCATATAGTGCTTTTCCATCTGCATCAGATGCTCAAAGTGCTTTGCAATAATGCCTCACATTCACCTTGATGTCAGGGCACTCACTACACACCGGGAGCAACTAGGGGATTAAGGATCTTGCCCAAGGGCAAGATCCTTAATCCCCTAATCCAGGATGTTCCGGTCAGGATGGGATTTGAACCAAGGATCTTCTGGTTTCAAGCCCAACGCTGAACCACTAGACCATCACCTCTATGTATGAACAATCTTCATACATAGCAGTGGATGAAGCCGTAGATCAGTGGTGTCCAAAGATGTTCCAGAAAGGGCCAAGAAGGTGCAGGTTTTCTGTGCAGCCACTGACTCCACCAGATGATTTCACTGACACACTCATCCCATCTGCTCAAAGTGATGTTAATTAGTGAAATCACCTGCTGGAGTCGGTAGTTGCACAGAAAACCTGCATTCTCTTGGCTCTTTCTGGAATGTCATTGGACACCATTGCAGTAGATAATTCAGGTGTCACAACAGTGACTACACTTCCATCGTTATGTCAGTTGCCTGCTGATTCCTTGCATGCTCTGCATGCTCGAATGTGTAGCTTTGCCAGAAAACGTTTCACTTCTGAGTCAATCACTTGGAACCTGGTGCCATTCTGATTTTAGTGTATGGCCACAACTAGTGTATGGCCATGACTAATGAGATGAGTTTATCCAAAGTCCTTACACACAATGCTTTCATTAAACTGTAACGACAGGAGTCAATTTTTTTTAGTTGATCACTAAAAACTCAGAAGGATGATTACCACGAGGAAGCAACTGATAATTTCTAACCCTGAAGGTCATCGGATATTGGCTTGTTATAATGAAATAAGGCTAAACAATTGTAATCTCCTTGTTTTTTTTAAATTTGTATGTTTAACAATTAAGTAGCAACAACTTGCTCAATCATTTGATTGGAAAAATGTTAACTGTGACGAATATTGGATTAGTCTTTGGCAAATATGTACACATTCTGAGTATTCTTCTAGTTTCTGACGTCTACATCTTTGTCATCATGTTGCCGGTCAACCCATACGACCCCATGTTTACCTGTTTAACAAGAACACTGAGAGCAGAATCATGTCATCAGTATTCATAACTTCAGTGACAAGGACAAACCGTCTCAGCCTCGTGTCATTCCTCCAGGCCTCAGGGAATGCACTGAAGGTTAATTAATTTAAATAGCCAATTCACTCATCTCTATTCCATTAAAACTCTCATAAATATTTGGTTTACCCTGTAATCAGTTTTCTGCTGACAATTGTCCAAATCTCAGTTTTGTTTTGTTTTTGCATGCATATTTGAACAGTAATGGCACTCTATGGCAAATCTGTGTGGAGCAGACAGTTCTCAAAAACTGAGTGACTGTGGCAGAAGGAGAACAGTGAGGAAAGCCACCAAGACACCGAGACAACCTGGAAGAAGTTACAGGCTTCTGTGGCTGTGACTGGAGAAATTGTGCATAGTGCATGTTTTGCATTTTGTATCCCCAGTTAAACAGCTTCATGATGAAGTGGTACAGAGGAGGGTTTTCTTTCACCAAAACATCAAATCTAGGCTTACATATCAGATGTACCTTCTGGCAAATTGTAGCTGAAGTTTCAGGTCTTCTTTTTAATAAAATCCTCTTCTACACCATTTCATCATGAAGCTGTATAACTGGGGATACAAAATGCAAAATATGTGCTATGCACAATTTCTCCAATCACAGGCAGAGAAGCCTGTAACTTCTTCTGGGTTGTCTGGATGTCTTCGTTGTTTTCCTCACTCTTCTCCTTTTTGCACAGTCACTCAGTTTTTGAGAACTGTCTCCTCCACACAGATTTACCATAGAGTGCCATACTGTTTGTATTTCTTCACAAGTGATGTAAATAAAGTTCAAGACATATTCAGTGACTTGGAAATGTTCATGTATCCATCCCCTGACTTGTCTGAAGAAAACTGTCAATTAAACTAATCATTTATAGATATTATACCAAAGGGGCTGATTACTTATGCAACCCATCATCTTGGCTTTTATAGTTTGAATTAATTTATATCAAGTTGTAGAAATTTACTTTCAGTTTGAGTCTAAGGAAGATAATTTTAGAAATTTTTATATTGAGAAGCCTGATTAATTATTTTTATTTGAAATGCCATAAACAAATTAAAATGCGTGAAATACCAAGGGGCTGAATACCTTTGCAAGCCACTGTATATTGCACTGACATACCAATTAAACAACTGCACAAATTCAAGAATGCATTCTTAAATACACTATGTAATTATAAGGTTCATAAAAGTATGCCTTCATTTAGTGTGCTATTATACATATACGAGGTCTGTTGGAAAAGTATCCGACCTTTTTATTTTTTTCAAAAACCTGATGGATTTGAATCACGTGTGCTTGCATGAGCCAACCTTGAACCTTCGTGCGCATGCGTGATTTTTTTTCACGCCTGTTGGTTGGGTCATTTGCTTGTAAGCAGCCTTTGTGTGAGGATGGGTGTAGTGTCTCATTGTTTTTTCTTTGCAAGGAAATGGCGGAACGACTGGAGCAGCCTGGAGCAGCCTGGAGTGGCCTTTTATTGTGGGCAGTCTAAGGCACACCTGTGCACTAATCATGGTGTCTAATCAGCATTTTGGTACGGCACACCTGTGAGGTGGGATGGATTATCTCAGCAAAGGAGAAGTGCTCACTATCACAGATTTAGACTGGTTTGTGAACAATATTTGAGGGAAATGGTGATATTGTGTATGTGGAAAAAGTTTTAGATCTTTGAGTTCATCTCATACAAAATGGGAGCAAAACCAAAAGTGTTGCGTTTATATTTTTGTTGACTATACTTCACGTATTAAATGACTGTGGTTAGAATGATTGATAATTACAAATATTCTGAAACCACAGAAAGTCTTTAAGATCGTCAGTTAAAAAAGGTAATTTTACCCCTACATATGGACAGAAAACAAGTAAAGGTATGTGACGCCATAATCACCTGACCAAGGCTGACCAATCAGATACATACAAGTACAATAGCCACTGCCATTTGAATATGTGGCCACAAATTGTGTCACTTACCTGTTATTTGAAAGACCACCTCCTCCATGCTAGGACAGTTTTGGAATGTGCATTCTCTCAAGCTGGGGGTTAGAAGTGATGTGCAAGAACTTTTCAGACATGTTCAGACTTATAAATACCTCAAAATCCTCTTATAAGTCACCGTTCTCACAGCAGAGAGGAAAATAGATTGTATTTGAACCGAGACACTTGTAGCACCGTCTATACTTCAAGTCCACCTCCCAAACAGCTGATCTGACCTCCACCTGTGGAACTGCAAAGGATCACAGGGGTCACAGTCAGCTGGAACAAATAAGCGTGTTCCTAAAATTTGAACTCGGTCCCCAAAGCATGAAGGAGAAGAACTTCAAAAACAAACAAACACTTCCAGTATACGGCAAGAGAATATTCAACAAGATGCACATAAATTAAAAAAAAGTTCACAATTATTCAAATGAGGAAGGCTGTGCTTAACTTTGTGGATGTGAAGGTGCTCGAGGTGAATCGTGAAACATTAAAGTAGAATTTTCAAAGTCTTGATGAGCTGTGGAATATATTTGATTTATAGATAAGCCAACACAAGCACACGCATGTTTGGATGAAATCTAGACTGTAAATATGCAAAAACGCTCCCTCTGAAGAATGATAATGAACCAAAGCATTATTTAATAGCACACACGGCTCAGCTGATTGCTCCTCAGAAATCTAGCAGAGGCTTTTTTGTCGCACAAAACACACCATCATTGACTGGCATATTTTTGTGAGAAACATTAAGCATCTTGGAAGTTGTATTTCTTCAAATAATCAAATTATTTGAATTCATTCTTGTCAGGATTATGTGGGACCCATTTCCCATCTCATCCAAACTCTAATAGTGGCAGAGTGTTGATATAAAAATGAGCTTAAGCAGCTTAACTTCTTTTCACTGAGAGACAGAGAGAGAGAGAAATAGAAAGTCACCCAGGGCCATTTGAATTGTACAAGATGATTGTTATAAGAAAGCAGTCAAATAAATTCTTGGATGTAATTCTTGGAAGAAGGAGAAACCCCATTTACAAATGTAATTCCATAAAAAGTGAGTCACAGGTTTGTATGTGTGGAATTAAAACACTGAGGATCTGACCTGCGATTGAATGCATCGTGCAAGAGTGTGGACAGCGCTCGGTGCAAATTAATGGAGCAGAAATTCACAGGAATGGCGCCCTTTGTGCTGTGTAATGATGTGACAGACCGCGGCTCCATCTAACTTAGAACTCCAAGAGAACCAGCTGTAGACTGCTGAAATAACAAACTAGTGCAGTACTCGCGCATACATCTGTCAGCTGGCAACAGCCTCTTCAAGCACATTAAGCCAACACACATTTCGGCGGTTAAACTGTCAGCAGCCACCTGTTAAATGATTGAACATTTTGTTTAGCAGAAAATTGTAACATTTAGTGATACATTTGACAAAAAAAAAAAAAAAAATGAACAATGTTTGACTAAATATTCATTGTATATTAAATAATTAGAATAATATATAGTATTGTGTAAAGGTTTTCGGCATTCCAGTTATAATTAAAGTAGCATTTGATGGCCCTCCCTCCCACCCCCTTTTTTATTGGCATGTCAACACAAAATCAGTTCCAACAAAAGCGAATATGTGAGCTATATTTTTTATTCCATAATAATAATAATAAAAATAATTTCTTTGTAAGTGGCCAGTACAGTACCACACAAACACAATCAAGAAATATTAAAATTATGGTAAAACACAATTACTCATACTTTAAGTTGTGTTTTTCTTAAAAGAGTTTTTGAGGTCCTGCAACTTATACTCTGATGTGACTTATACGAGGTCTATTAGATAAGAAACCGACACTTTTATTTTTTTTTAACTATATGGATTTGAATGACGTGCGATTACACCAATCATGCTTGAACCCTTGTGCACATGCGTGAGTTTTTTCACGCGTGTCGGTGATGTCATTTCCCTGTGGGCAGGCCTTGAGTGAGATGTGGTCCCGCCCTCTCGGCTGAATTCCTTTGTTTCACACGCTGCTCGAGACGGCGCGCGTTGCTTTATCAAAATTTTTTCTGGACCTGTGAGGAATATCCGAGTGGACACTATTCGAGAAATTAAGCTGGTTTTTGGTGAAAAGTTTAACGGCTGATGAGAGATTATGGGGTGTTTCTGTCGGTGTAAGGACTTTCCACGGAGCGGGACATCGCACAGCGCTTCCAGGTGCCGTCGTCAGCCTGTTTTGACTTGAAAACATCCTAATTTAAGGCTTAATTCACCCAGGACGTCGTGAGAGAACAGAGAAGATTCAGAAGAGGCCGGCATGAGGACTTTATGCGGACATTCCACTGTTTAAGGACATTTTTTAAAGAAAGACGTGCATGCAAATTCTGTGTGCGCCGCGACAGGAAAAACACCTCCGTGTTCAAAACCATTTGTAAAATTCAGGCGGCTTTTGATGGCTTTCAACAAGTGAGTAACTGAGAAATTGTTTAACAGCTTGGGCATGTTCCAACTTGCCCGTTAAGGTTTCCAACGGAGGTGTTTTTCCTGTTGCGACCCCCTGCGGTCGGACATGCGACTCTGCCCGCACGTTCTTTCATTACAAAATGTCTGTTAACAATGGAATGTCCGAATAAACCCCTCATGCCGACTTCTTCTGAAAGTTCTCTGTTCTCTGACGACTTACTGGGTCAACAGAGCCTGAAATGTGGAAGTTTTCAACTTGAAACGGCAAGACGCTGCCACCTCAAAGCGCAGATTGCCGTCAGGCACCGTGGGCCGTCCTTACGGCGACACTACTAGACCAAAATCTCTCATCAGCCGTTAAAATTTTTACAGAAAACCAGCTGAATTTATTGAATGGTGTCCACTCAGTTGTGCCTTACAGTTTTGAAAAACTTTTGATCAAACAAAGTAGCAGTCTCTGAGCCATTCCTAAACAATGAAAAAATCGACGAGAGGGTGGGCGACTCCTCACTCAAAGACTGCCCACAGGCAAATGACGTAACCGACAGGCGTGAAAAAACTCTCGCATGCCCACGAGGGTTCAATCATGTCTGATGTAATCACACGTGATTCAAATCCATATGGTTTTTGAAAAAAATAATAAGGTCGGATACTTTTCTAATAGACCTCGTACACCACAAAAAAGCACACATTATTAGAAACCAATTTTCCAATGATTATGGTTGAAATTCTTCACTTTTTATTTACTTATGAGTATTTATCAGGTTTTCAGAATTTCTAATGCTTTTATGATGCATTAAATGTGCCTAAAACATTTGCACAGCACTGTATACTGTAGGGCAGGAGTGCCCAACCATTTTTGAACAAAGATCGAATTTTAAAGTTGAAAGTGTTTCCAGATCTACCAAGCCCTATTGAAAGCCATAGCATAGCCACAATAGATTGTGCACCAATATACAACCCCAGTTCCAATGAAGTTGGGACATTGTGTAAAATGTAAATAGAAACAGAATACGATTTGCAAATCCTCTTCAACATATATTCACTTAAATACACCACAAAGACAAGATATTTAATATTCAAACTTATTGTTGTGTGGGCCGCTGAAGAGGAGGTACTGCTGGCTCACCACCACCGGATGGCGCCCTGCTTGGAGTGCGGGCTTCAAGCACAAGAGGGCGCCAGAACCACTGGGAGTGACAGCCGTCAATCATCCTCAACACCAGCTGTCACTCATCATCTCATCATCACCATCACCATAAAGGCCGGGTGGCGACTCCACCTCCTCGCCGAGAAATCTCCTACGATACAAGGTAATCTCTCTGCTGACTTATCCGTCAAATAATAATCTGATCTGTTTTGCAGCTGTTTTTTCCTGGTGGTATTTCCTTGACTGGATTTTCGGAGCTGCACGTGTGTATGATTGGAGGTGGAGGCTCTCCCTCCACAAGAATCAATAATCAAGGTTGCTGGGTGTGAGGATTCACACTCACTACCTTCTGTTTTTTCTGCCAGCAGTACCAGGGCCGACAACGGAGGACAGAGACCACCTGGGGACTCGGGGCTTGGCGGCTTCGGTGTTCTTCAGGCCGTTGGTGGTAGAAGCGGTGTGGGTCCCGGCTCTTCGTTCATCTGAGGTCTCCTATCTTCGAGCCTGCCCGCAATCCTCTTGTGTGTGATTGGCAGTACCTTTGTTTATTTTACGTTGTGTTCTTGTGCAACATTAAATTGTTACTCCTTCCCTTATCCATTGTCCGTTCATTAGCGCCCCCTGTTGTGGGTCCGTGTTACGACACCTTCCCAACACTTATAGACTTTGTTGTTTTTGTGCAAATATTTGCTCATTTTGAAATGGATGCCTGCAACACGTTTCAAAAAAGCTGGGACAGTGGTTTGTTTACCACTGTGTTACATCACCTTTCCTTCTAACAACACTCAATAAACATGTGGGAACTGAGGACACTAATTGTCGAAGATTTGTGGGTGGAGTTCTTCCCCATTCTTGCTTGATGTACGACTTCAGTTGTTCAACAGTCCGGGGTCTCTGTTGTCATATTTTGCACTTCATAATGCGCCACACATTTTCAATGGGTGACAGGGCTGGACTGCAAGCAGGCCAGTCTAGTACCCGCACTCTTTTACTACAAAGCCACGCTACAGAATGTGGCTTGGCATTGTCTTGCTGAAATAAGCAGGGACGTCCCTGAAAAAGACGTTGCTTAGATGGCAGCATGTGTTGCTTCAAAACCTGGATGTACCTTTCAGCATTGATGGTGCCATCACAGATGTGTAAGATGCCCATGCCATGGGCACTAACACACCCCCATACCATCACAGATGCTGGCTTTTGAATTTTGCGCTGGTAACAATCTGGATGGTCTTTTTTCCTCTTTTGTCCGGAGGACACAACGTCCATGATTTCCTAAAACAATTTGAATGTGGACTCATCAGACCACAGCACACTTGCCCACTTTGCGTCTGTCCATTTCAAATGAGCTCAGGCGCAGAGAAGGCAGCTGCATTTCTGGATGATGTGTTATGTGTCGGACGCAGCCCGGAGAACCGACCAGCGTTTGAAGGACCCAGTATAAAATAAGCAGAGCACGGTACAAAGGATAACAGAGTTTAATAAACATAACAGTGATGTGAAAAAATACAAACAAATAAGTGTGCAGTCTGGCGTGGCGGATTTGCGGTGTGCTCCCAGCAGCACAAAACGGTCCGGAGCCAGAACCAGTTCGGACCCAAGGACCCCGCCGACACCTCCCAGGTGGCCGCGACAAACCGAGTCTGTGAAAGAAGAAATCATCATGTGAGTCCACACTCTACACACAGAGGGACCGCTCAAAGGTGTACAAACAGCAAACACTTCCTGGCTTGATTACTAATCAGCTTCCCACCCTGCAGGCATAGAACACCCCGTTCACAAAACTCCACTGCAGTGGAAGCTGATTAAATGACCACATACAGCTCAATATAATAAGGTGTGAGGGACACCATATTTACTGACTGTATAAATGTTAGTCACAAAATCTAACGTACCTCAGGAAGTGTGCTGACGAGCGTGAGACCTCACCCCCTCCTCTTTCACAGATCATGCATCAAACCTGGACGTTCTCTGCATCCACTGATGATGAGATGGCTCTCGAGACGACGATCTCACCCGTCTGGTCACAAGGTCGAGTCTCTGGCAGATACACACTGTGTACTCCAGTCTTAAATGCCACCATGTTCCAATCCATGTAGATACACCACAGCTGTGAGTCCTGACGAGCCGCAGGTGATCAGGGTGAGGTCCTGATAAACTCAGCTACACAGCCACTCAGTCCCAAATGCGCACCACCTGGAAGGAAAACCAAAAGACAGAAACAAAAGACACACAAAAGCCAGCCAGGCACGCCAGCCACAACATGATGTATGGCTTTAGCTTTGCATGGTGGAGTTTAACTTGCACTTGTAGATGTAGCGACGAACTGTGTTAACTGACAATGGTTTTCTGAAACACGGGCATTCAATGTTGGTTTTCAGCCTTGCCGCTTACGTGTAGAAAGTTCTCCAGAGTCTCTGAATCTTCTGATTATATTATGGACTGTAGATGATGGAATACCTAAATTCCTTACAATTGGATGTTGAGAAACATTGTTCTTAAACTGTTGGACTATTTTTTTCATGCAGTTGTTCACAAAGTGGTGATCCTCGCCCCATCTTTGCTTGTGAACGGCTGAGCCTTTTGGGGATGCTCCTTTTATACCCAATCATGACACTCACCTGTTTCCAATTAACCTGTTCACCTGTACAATGTTCCAAACAGGTGTTCTTTGAGCATTCATCACATTTTCCAGTCTTTTGTTGCCCCTGTCCCAGCTTTTTTGAAACGTATTGCAGGCATCCATTTCAAAATTAGCAAATATTTGCACAAAAACAATAACATTTATCAGTTTGAACATTAAATATCTTGTCTTTGTGGTGTATTCAATTGAATATAGCTTGAAGAAGATTTGCAAATCATTGTATTCTGTTTTTATTTGCATTTCACACAACGTCCCAACTCCATTGGAATTGGAGTGGTAATAACACCATTTTCTGGCACAAAGCAACCCAAAAACAACCCAAATAATAAAATGCCTAATTCAAGTTGGAAAAGCTGTTCCCTATCTTAGCTGGACTTCTGGCACTGAGAGGAGGCATCTCTCATAGTCCGGACAGTAGGAGCTGAGTGCCAGTTGTAAGCAGGCCACAAGGTGGTCATCAGTCATGGTGGATCTATATTTTGACTTGATGATTTTCATGTGTGAAAAGGCAGACTCACACAAATATGTGGATCCATAAAGTGCAGTCAAATACTGTGCAGTTAGTCTGAGGTTGGGGTACTTCTCTTTCTGCATTAGGTACATTCATGCCAGGTGTTACTTGTTGTGTGCTGGGGTGTTTGGCTGGCCTGGTTTTTGTTTTTCTGTTTCTCCCACCAGGTGGTATGCATTCAGGACTGAGTGGCTGAGTATTAGGACCTCACCCTGAACACCTGAGGCTTGTTTTCACATGCAGGTCATCAGGACTCACAGCTGTGGTGTATTCTGTCTTGATCAGAGATTGCTGCACTTAAACCTTGAATGCACAGTGTGTGATTGCCAGAGACTCGACCTTGTGAGCAGACGTGTGAGATCGGCGTCGGGAGAACAATCGCACCATTACGGACGCAGAGACTGCTCCAGGTTTGACTCCACAGTCTGTGAAGGAGGATTGAGGTGTGAGGTCTCACGCTCTTCAGCACACTTCCTGAGGTAATTTGGTTTTGGTGACTTTTATGAAGTAATGACAGTGGATTTGGTGTCCCTCACACCTTGTGTTATTGAGCTGTCACATTATGCTAACTGTCTAATCAGCTTCTGCTGCAGTGGATATTTGAACTGAGTTGTTCCGTGCCTGCAGGGTGAGAAGCTGATATATATATTTAAGCCAGGAAGTGTTTGCTGATTGTGTGCACCTTTTGAGCTGTGTCTCTCTGGGTGGAGAGTGTTGGACTCACCTCATGTTTTCTTTCTTCACAGACTCGGTTTGTCGCGGCCACCTCGGGGGTGTCGGCGGGGTCCCTGGGCCCGAACTGCTGAGAGCGCGCCGTGTTTTCACCTCACCAGACTGCGGACATTTTTGGTTGTTTATCACTGCACTCATTATGATTATTAAATTCTGTTATCTTTTGAACCGTGCTCTGCTTATTTTATGCTGGGTCCTGTCAAACGCTGGGTCGGTGCTCCGACCGCGTCCGACACATAACATTACTCTGGATTTGAGCTCAATGTCATTTTTCAGTGTGAGGATCTCATTCTCAATTGCACAGATATCCAGGCTGAAGAGTGATGCCACTTTGGACATTATACAATCCAAATCTATATTTTCCCAAATGGAAAGCAGAGAAAACTGACAACAGGCTCAAGATGCTCTGCACTTGATCATCATAATGTGCACTCTCAAGCTCCACACAGTCGTTGTCCTGATGCTTAAGTTCTGTGTCCATGGAAAGTTCTGCAGGTCACACTGTTGCAACCTGCTTCATAGCAGGTGTAATTTGCTTTGAAACGTGTTCCTGGAGCTGATCATGTTGACGATGGGTTTGTCCTTGAGCTTGTCAGTCAGATCAGTAAGAAAGGCTAAATCCAAGAGCCCACTGACTGTTTTCCAGCTGTGCATAATCATCATGGTTTGAGCATTTCAGAAATTCTTTATTTTCAGGCAACAATTCACAAAACCGTTCCAGAAATTGACCTCTGGGCGCAGCAAAAGATCTGTGTCTGCACGCAGACTGGTGGTGCAAATATGGTAGAACTAAATCCTTATTTAGTTATCCTTACTTGTGTGAAGCGTCTTGAGGCAGCTTTGTTGTGATTTGGCGCTATATAAATGAAATGAATTAAATTAAATGAATTAATTTAATTATAAATTATTTACGCCACAATGAAGAACTACCAAATCTTTATTTTGCACCATCATGGTGCAAATAAGGGGATATTAAAGTTTAATTTGCACCACGGTTGTAGATGTTTCTAATATAAATTATATTTGTGTACATGAGGGTGGTGCAAATAGGAGTGCACTAAATCCTAATTTACACCTCAGTGGTGCAAATAGCCTTTTCCGTCTGCAAAAATAAATGCTTCTGCAGACTCCTGGCCCGAACAGAACACACAATCTGGTTCGCCACATCCATCACACTTTCCATATTTATGGATCATTTTGCTGCTAGCTGACTTTTCAACGGACTTTTCGAGCATGCAGAGGTGATTTAGCCGGGAAGTTTGTTATGTGGCTTGTTTTGAAATGTTGCTCCAAATTTCATTTCTTCAGTAAAGTCACAGTTGCATTGCAGATAAACAGATGGATTTGGTATTTGAAGAAACAAACAAACAAACAAAAATCCTCCCCCCACTCTGAATGAAAAAAAAAATTGATTTTTTTTTTTTTTGCATTACCTTGCTCTTCTTCTTCTTCTTCTATGCCGTTTCTTCTTCTTCTTCTTTGGTGTTTAATGGCAGTCGGTGTCCCGTCGAGATGAGGTGAACATCGAGATGAGGTGCATCGCGCTACTGCGCATGCGTGCGCACATTGCTCTACCCCGGACTTGAAGACGTCACCCGTCGAGATGATGTGCCTTGTGCAAGGGGAGATGATGTAACTCGCTCGACGTGCAACTGCGCATGCGCATTTTGATTATTTTTTTTGTTGTTGTTGTTGCTTTTTCTGTCAACGTTTTTTTTATTAATTTTATTCAGTGTATTTATAGCCTAGTAAGTAAAACATTTTCTGTATTTTATGTTAGGAGCATAAATTTGTGCGGAGCTGCAGACAAGTCTGGCAACAGGTCCAGAGACTACGCTCGCTGTTTTGATGCGGAGCGCTCCGCCTGCCCGCAAGGATAGACTTCTTGCGGAAAACTCCGCAGCACCCACTGTATGGTCTCGGTAACCACAGCCGCAGAGCTCCGTGGCCATGACTTGGATTCTTTGCGGTTCCGCATTGGTACCCCCGGAGGCAGTGAATGAAGGGAGAGCACGCACATTGTGTTCTGCGTGTCTGTTTATAATCTTCTCGCCCAGAAGAAAAAAGAGAGCGTTTACACAGGAGAGAAAAGTGAGAAAATGTTAATGCCTGTTTGAGAAAAGTGTATAATGTGTGTAGTGAGGAGTTTTGTAGCCTTAAAACATCTATAATAATTGTAAAAAAATAACACTGACTACTTTGCGGATTTTGCCTATTGCGGCTTACTTTTAGAACGTAACTCCCGCAACAAATGAGGGACCACTGTATAGAGAATGAATGAATGAATTTAGCTTAACATATATCATAAAGATATACTATCAAATACTTGAACATATATATAGCATGCCTGCCCCCTGCCCCCTTTTAATGAAGAAAGTTGGTTAAACACCCACCCAAAATTAAATTATTATTATTTTAATTAATGTTTATTATACACACACCTAAGATAAATTAATTCCATGACCCAGCATACTTTAAGAAACAAAAAATAACGCATTTTCACTGTTTTTCTCCTCTTCCGTGTTGGACTTATATCTGTTTGTCCAGTGGTCTTATTGTGAAAGACTCTTGTGCGAGAAACAGGAAGCATTGTGTGGCAATGTGGCTAGCTTTACAGGAGCCTCAGTCACGAAGGAGCTCCTCTTTGTGTTTGTTTTTGTCTGACAGAAGTCATTTTTCTATCCACCAAAATGAGTTTCTTATCAGCTGATGTATGCAAAACTCATCATTAAGCTTTGTGCATGTTCAGATCTTTGAGGATAGTTCAGACAGATCTTCCTGCTGCTTGGATGTTTGCTGTTTTGTGTCTTTAGTGAGAGAAAGGACACACAGCAGTGACAGTCTGGATGTTCCAGTTTTCAGTGAGAGGCTGATGGGAAAATTATTGATTTAAAAAAAAAAAACATAATGAGCAGAAATCAGATGGCAACAAACGGAGTATTTAAATGCAGAGTCACCTGGATTAAAACAAGTAGGAGTTTTTTTAAAATCTTCCATGATTGCCAGTTTTCATACAACACAATGCAAAAAGTTTCAGTGAAGTAAATTATTGTCTGTGTGGTTAACACTGAAAACTGACTGTGCATGCCCCGTCACTTTTTTACTGCAGAGATAAAAAAAAAAAAAAAGCGCTAGACAGAAAGTTGGCTAACACCCACCTGAAATTAAATTATTTTTTAAAAGTTTATTAAATGCCCGCTTAAATTAAGTCCATGCCCCCCCCCCCCCCCCCCAGCATATTGTAAAAAGGAAAAAACAATAATTTTCATAATGTTTTTCTTGTCATGGGTTTGCCCTGTGCTCTTATTGTGAAAGGCTGCTGTGCTAGAAACAGCAAGTGTTCTGTGACAATAGGGCTAGCTTGGTACAGACACCAACCAACAAAGGGATTATTTATATGCAGAGTTCCCTGGATTTAAACACATAACGTTTTCAAGCTTCTATCAGTTTTGTGTTGCAATATACATGCTGTGAAAAATGTTTCAGTGAAGTAAATTGTTGTCTGTCTGGGTAACATTGAAAACTAACTGTGCACGCCACTTTTAAATAATGATAAAAGTATGGGGGAAAAACAGACAGATACAGGTGATTTATTCTTTAATTTGTGACGAAATCAGATATTTGATTGAAATGGGCAGTCTGACAAACACTGGCTGAGTTTGTGTGTGTGTGTGTGTGTGTGTGTGTGTGTGTGTGTGTGTGTGTGTGTGTGTGTGTGTGTGTGTGTGTGTGTGTGTGTGTGTGTGTGTGTGTGTGTGTGTGTGTGTGTGTGTGTGAAAACATATATACATGAGCTGGGATACCCAGCACTGCCCGGGTTAACCTGTTTTAGACATAGACCAAATGCCAATCATTTTAATCAAAACAATTGCCCAACATTTGTTTTTGTAATGCTGATGTCTTACAAATGTAATATTTAATGGGCTAAGGTTTGTCCAGCAGAACTATAATAGGTGGACTCCCCAAACTAAGTGGAAATACTTGGTTAAAAGACAAACACATTTGAAGTCCTTCATGCAGACTTTGTTTTGCAATCAGATTTATGACAAAATTACACACAAAAAATAGGTAACAGTAAATGTAAACGTCAATTAATCAAAATTGAGGTAGTGGTGTATTTCACTGTTTTAACATTGCAATTTTACAAACATAAAATGGCTTTAAATAGCAAATGTAAATATTAGAATGGAGAAATATTTCTTCATGAAATTCACTTAGTGTTTTCTGACCATTAGTTTTGAAGAGCCTCTTGATAGACAATGTTCCTTGTCATGCCACCTGGCCACTGGATGTACAGCTGTTCTGGAGCAGCCGACATACAACTGGCCGTGGGAGAACACAGGCTCTGCCAGATTCAGTCCAACCACCTTAAGGGACTGTCCCTGAGCCTTGTTGATGGACATTGCAAAGCTGGGTTTGACTAGGAACTGCAGATGCCTGAACTCAAATGGCATGTCTGATGGGATAAGTGGAATCCTTGGTATAAAGACATCTTCCCCCTTGGCCTTGCCTGTCAATACTGTGGCCTCCAGGACTCTTGGCATCAACTTCTTAATTATGAGTCGCGTTCCATTGCAGAGCTTGGGTGGGTTGAGATTCCGCAGGAGCATGACTGGAGCACCACCTCTGAGCACCAAGCTGTGTGGTGGGAGGCCTGCTGGTGCCAGGCTGTTAAGGAATTCAAATGGGTAGTTAACCACCTAATCTGGATCGGGCACTGTGTCATTTGACATGTAGCTGGAGGCCTGTCCTGGAAGCTGGGCCAGAAGCTTAGCATTGAAGTCATCCACTGCCAAGTTCTTTGGAGCAAGGATAGCACGCTCACTTAGACAATTGTGGTTCTGGTACAACCCCTGGCAAAAATTATGGAATCACCGGCCTCGGAGGATGTTCATTCAGTTGTTTAATTTTGTAGAAAAAAAGCAGATCACAGACATGACACAAAACTAAAGTCATTTCAAATGGCAACTTTCTGGCTTTAAGAAACACTATAAGAAATCAGGAAAAAAAATTGTGGCAGTCAGTAACGGTTACTTTTTTAGACCAAGCAGAGGAAAAAAATATGGAATCACTCAATTCTGAGGAAAAAATTATGGAATCATGAAAACAAAAGAACGCTCCAACACATCACTAGTATTTTGTTGCACCACCTCTGGCTTTTATAACAGCTTGCAGTCTCTGAGGCATGGACTTAATGAGTGACAGTACTCTTCATCAATCTGGCTCCAACTTTCTCTGATTGCTGTTGCCAGATCAGCTTTGCAGGTTGGAGCCTTGTCATGGACCATTTTCTTCAACTTCCACCAAAGATTTTCAATTGGATTAAGATAAGGACTATTTGCAGGCCATGACATTGACCCTATGTGTCTTTTTGCAAGGAATGTTTTCACAGTTTTTGCTCTATGGCAAGAAGCATTATGATCTTGAAAAATGATTTCATCATCCCCAAACATCCTTTCAATTGATGGGATAAGAAAAGTGTCCAAAATATCAATGTAAACGTGTGCATTTATTGATGATGTAATGACAGCCATCTCCCCAGTGCCTTTACCTGACATGCAGCCCCATATCATCAATGACTGTGGAAATTTACATGTTCTCTTCAGGCAGTCATCTTTATAAATCTCTTTGGAACGGCACAAAACAAAAGTTCCAGCATCATCACCTTGCCCAATGCAGATTCGAGATTCATCACTGAATATGACTTTCATCCATTCATCCACAGTCCACGATTGCTTTTCCTTAGCCCATTGTAACCTTGTTTTTTTCTGTTTAGGTGTTAATGATGGCTTTCATTTAGCTTTTCTGCACGTAAATCCCATTTCCTTTAGGCGGTTTCTTACAATTCGGTCACAGACGTTGACTCCAGTTTCCTCCCATTTGTTCCTCATTTGTTTTGTTGTGCATTTTCGATTTTTGAGACATATTGCTTTAAGTTTTCTGTCTTGACGCTTTGATGTCTTCCTTGGTCTACCAGTATGTTTGCCTTTAACAACCTTCCCATGTTGTTTGTATTTGGTCCAGAGTTTAGACACAGCTGACTGTGAACAACCAACATCTTTTGCAACATTGCATGATGATTTATCCTCTTTTAAGAGTTTGATAATCCTCTCCTTTGTTTCAATTGACATCTCTCATGTTGGAGCCATGATTCATGTCAGTCCACTTGGTGCAACAGCTCTCCAAGGTGTGATCACTCCTTTTTAGATGCAGACTAATTGCCCAGTAACCAAATGTCTGAACGATTTGGAGCTTTGCTGCATCAAATTTTTCCAGAAACTGTGAGAGACAGCCAGGGGGAAACCATTCGGAAGATTCAGACGGCTTTTAGGGACGATTCTATGGGGATCACACAGATTAAGGAGTGTTACAACCAATTTAAAGACGGCGCACAATGGCGGAGGGTGCCACTCCGAGCGGCAATCGACAGGCTGAAATGACCAGATCATTTCCAAACTGAATGCTGTGTTGATCCGAGACGTCGTCTGACAACTACAGAATACCTCTTTTTCGGCACATTTCACTGTTACAGGAGTTTTTGTCATGAAAAGACGTGCGGAGGAATTCGCCACGGAGTCGCAAATGGCGCGGGACAAAAGCACCTCTGTGTTGGTCTCAGAGGACATGTTGTAACATGCTCAGCTCTTGTACCATTCGGAAGATTCAGACGGTTTTCGGTGACTTTTCAGTCGTGTGACTATCCGAGAAATTGTGGACAAGCTGGACATGCCGCAACATGTCATGTGAGGCTTCATCACGGCATTGCTTTTTGTCCCGCGCCATTAGCGGCTCCGTGGCAAATTCCTCCGCTCCTCTTTCCATGACAAAAACTCCTGTAACAGTGGAATGTGCTGAAAAAGTGGTATGTCCACCTCTTCTGCCATTTCTGTAATAGTCAGACGACATCCCGGATCAACACAGCGTTCTGGTTGTTTCAGCCTGTCGATCACTGCTCGGAGCACGGCGCGCCCTCCGCCATTGTGCGTCGTCTTTAAACCGGTTGTAACACTCCTTAATCTGTGTGATCCATATAGAATCGTCCCTGAAAGCCGTCTGAATCTTCCGAATGGTTTCCACCTGGCTGTCTCTCACAGTTTCTGGAAAAATTTGATGCAGCAAAGCTCCAAATCGTTCAGACATTTTCCACACAATAAAAATCCGATGAGGGGGCTGGACCACTGCTCACTCAAAGCGTACTCACAGGCGAATGATGCAACCGACAGGCGTGAAAAAACTCACGCATGCGCACCAAGGTTCAAGCTTAGCTGATGCAAGCGCACATGATTCAAATCCATATAGTTTTTGCAAAAAATTAAAAGGTCGGATAGTTTTCTAACAGACCTCGCCCTGTGGGAGGAGTGGTCCAGCCCCCTCATTGGATTTTCATTGTCAAGAAATTGGCTGATCAACTGCCACTTTGCTTCATCAAAATTTTTTCAGAAAGTGTGAGAGACAGCCAAGTCGTGATGAGGAATTCGCATGTCGGGACGGAGGTGCAGGGCACAGAACAAAAAGCAATGCCGTGATGAAGCCTCACAGGACATGTGGGCATGTCCAGCTCGTCCACAATTTCTTGGATAGTCACACGACTGAAAAGCCACCGAAAGCCGTCTGGATTTTCCGAATGGTGCAAGAGCTGGGCATGTCAGGGCATGTCCTGTGAGACCAACATGGAGGTGCGTTCGTCCCGCGCCATGAGCGGCTCCGTGGCGAATTTCTCCGCTCCTCTTTCCATTACAAAAACTCCTGTAACAGTGGAATGTGCCGAAAAAATGCTATGTCCAGCTGTCTTGCCATTTCTCTGGTAGTCAGACGATGTCCCAGATCAACAAAGCATTCACTTTGGAAATGATCTGGTCATTTGAGCCTGTCGATCGCTGCTCAGTGCGCGGCGCGCCATCCGCCGCTGTGGGCCGTCTTTAATCCAGTTGTAATTGTCCTTAATCTGTGTGATCCCCATAAGATCTTCACCGAAAGCCATCTGAATTTTCCAAATGGTTTCCACTTGGTTGTCACACTTTCCGTCACACTCACACTTTCTGAAAAAATTTTGATGAAGCAAAGCGGCAGTCGATCAGCCAATTTCCTGACAACGAAAATCCGACGAGGGGGCTGGACCACTCCTCCCACAAGGCGTGCTCACAGGCGAATGACGCAACCGACAGGCGTGAAAAAACTCACGCATGCACACGAAGGTTCAAGCTTGGCTGATGCAATCACACATGATTCAAATCCATATAGTTTTTGCAAAAAATAAAAAGGTCCGTTACTTTTCTAACAGACCTTGTATGTGTGTGTGTATGTATGTATATATGTTTCTAACAGACCTCGTATATATATATATATGTATGTGTGTGTGTGTGTGTATGTATATATATATATGTATACGAGGTCTGTTAGAAAAGTATCCGAACTTTTTATTTTTTTCAAAAGACATATGGATTTGAATCACGTGTGATTGCATCAGCCAAGCTTGAACCTTTGTGCGCATGCGTGAGTTTTTTCATGCCTGTCGGTTGCGTCATTCGCCTGTGAGCAGGCTTTGAGTGAGCACTGGTCCACCCCTCTCGTCGTTAAGGAAATGGTGGAATGATTTGGAGCTTTGCTGCATCAATTTTTTCCTGAAACTGTGAGAGACACCATTCGGAAAATTAATATGGCTTTCAGGGACGATTTTATGGGGATTACACAGATTAAGGAGTGCTCCAGCCGGTTTAAAGACTGCCCACAGCTGCTGAGAGCACGCCGCGCTCCGAGCGCCGATCGACAGGCTCAAACTCCGCTGAAACAACCAGATCATTTCCAACGTGAAGGCTTTGTTGATCCAGGACGTCATCTGACTTACACAAAAATGGCAGGAGACGAGTACTTTTTTGGCACATTCCACTGTTACAGGAGTTTTTTTCATGGAAAGAAAAGCGGACGGATGCACCACCGTGCCACTCATGGCGCGGCACAAAACCACCTCTGTGTTGGTCTCACAGGACGGCTTTCAGATGGCTTTCAGATGGCTGTCGGTGGGTTTTCAGTTGTGTGACTAACCGAGAAATTGTGGGTGAGCCTGGACATGCCAGAACATGTCCTGTGAGGCTTCATCACGGCGTTGCTTTGCGCCATGCGGCTCTGTCCCGACGCGCGGAATTCCTCCGCTCCTCTTTCCATGACAAAAACTCCTGTATCAGTGGAATGTGCCGTTAATTTCCAAACTGGACGCTGTGTTTTATCTGGGATATCCTCTGACTAGCACAGGAATTGCGGAAGACGTGGACATCAGCACTTTTTCGGCACATTGAGACAGACGTGCGGAGGAATCCAGCGCGTCGCGGTGGAGCTGCATGGTGCAAAGCAACGCCGTGATGAAGCCTCACAGGACATGTTGGGGCATGTCCAGCTCATGCTTAATTTCTCGGATATTCACACAACTGAAAAGCAACCGGAAGCCGTCTGAAAGCCACCTGAAAGCCGTCCTGAGAGACCAACATGGAGGTGGTTTTGTCCGCGCCATGAGCGGCACGGTGGTGCATTCATCCGCTTCTTTTTCCATGAAAAAAACTCCTGTAACAGTGGAATGTGCCGAAAAAGTGCTGATGTCCACGCCTTCTGCCTTTTTGTGAAAGTCAGACGACGTCCCGGATCAACAAAGCCTTCAAGTTGGAAATGATCTGGTTGGTTCAGCGGGGTGTCAGCCTGTCGATCGGAGCGCACCGCGCTCTCAGACGCTGTGGGCGGTCTTTAAACCAGCTGGAGCACTCCTTAATCTGTGTAATCCCCATAAAATCGTCCCTGAAAGCCATATTAATTTTCCGAATGGTGTCCACCTGGAGGTCTCCAACAGTTTCAGGAAAAAATTGATGCAGCAAAGCTCCAAATCATTCCGCCATTTCCTTAACGACGAGAGGGGTGGACCAGTGCTCACTCAAAGCCTGCTCACAGGCGAATGACGCAACCGACAAGCGTGAAAAAACTCACGCATGCGCACGAAGGTTCAAGCTTGGCTGATGCAATCAAACGTGATTCAAATCCATATGGTTTTTAAAAAAAGTAAAAAGGTCTGATACTTTTCTAATAGACCTCGTATATGTGTGTATGTATGTATGTGTGTGTATATATATATATATATATATATATATATATATATATATATATATTATATTGTGGAAGGAGTGGTCCAGCCCCCTTGTCGGATTTTCATTGTCTGAGAAGTTGCTGAGAGACTGGCGCTGTGCTTGATCAAAATTTTTTGATAACATTTGTAAAATCCAGGCGGCTTTTGGTGGCTTTCAGTTGAGTGAGTGTCAGCTGAGTAACAGCTGGGCATGTTCCAACTTGTCCTTAAGGCTTCCAACGGAGGTGTTTTTCCTGTGGCGGGCGCGCTGCGCTGGCTGCGAGCCGACGCGCCAATCCATCCGCACATGTTTCATTAAAAAATCTCCTTTAACAGTGGAATGTCTGGATAAACTGCTGATTCCGACCTCTTCTGAAAGTTCTCTGTTCTCTCACGACTTCCTGGGTCAACAGAGGCTTAAATTTGGAGGTTTTCAGCTTGAAACAGGATGACGACGTCGCCTCGGAGTGCTGCACGACGTCCCGCTCCATGGGAAGTCCTTACAGCGATAGAAACAATCCAAAATCTCTCATCAGCTGTTAAAATTTTCACCGAAAACCAGCTGAATTTCTCGAATGGTGTCCACTCGGATGTGCCTCACAGTTTTTGAAAAAATTTTGATCAAGCACAGCGCCAGTCTCTCAGCAACTTCTCAGACAAAGGAATTCCGACGAGGGGGGTGGACCACTCCTTCCACAAGGCGTGCTCACAGGTGAATGACGTCACCGACAGGCGTGGAAAAAAAAACCCTCGCATGCCCACGAGGGTTCAAGCTTGGCTGATGTAATCACACGTGATTCAAATCCATATGGTTTTTTAAAAAATAAGAAGGTCGGATACCTTTCTCACAGACCTCGTGTATAGATATATATTAGGGCTGTGCAATTAACCGAATTTCGATCGCAATATCGATATTTGTATCAAACGATTTCCAAACTCGTATAATCGAGTGAAACGATTTAAGGGCTTTTCATCAGGCCAGTCCGTCAACGTGTCCCAAGACGCATGATGTCAGACGCGTCACTTCGGAAGCGGCAAGGGGGCAGGATTGCTATGTCACACTCTGGCTGTTTCCACAACCTGAAAAAGTGATTGCTTTCTTGAATTTGCGTCGCCTGAACCACAAAAAAGTTTTAAAAAAACAGCAGTAGAACGATTCTCCCATCACCCTGCTGGGAGAAGCTTTTTTCAGCTACTTTTCGGAGTGATGCCGACCGAGGGAGGACTGACGACTTGGTGGGATATCGATCGAACCGCGACAGCGAACCAATCCGCATGGAGAAGCCGGCCTTCAGGCATCATTCCTGGGCAGAGCGAGGCAGGCAGCCGGGGTGATGGAGCAAACCCACTCAGTCCGAAATCTCCCACTTTTTGGATATATGCGAAGTCCCAGTTTTCCCAACGGAGTTTAGTTCTGCAGCTTTATCGAGGTGAGAATATTGTAAAAATAAAACGTGACGTTTACTGAACTGCTCTTAAAGTTTAATGATCGGCTAATATTTGATTAACCTTTTAGCACAGTTGATCTGAGTGAACGCTTTAATTTGTAAATGGTTCAGTCTTTTTTTATTTTTACCAAATAAAGCTACAGCTTTTTTCAGACACCACAAAACCTTAACTTTAAATAACATTTTTTTCGGGCATTTTTTTCCAACGTTTTCCCCTGTTTTTTTCCTTATTTATATATAAACTGGTTAGTGTTTCTTTATATTTAAAGAAATATTTTTATTTGTCCTAATCAGGAACATTTGTTGTGCAGACAACCAAACTTCCATTGATGAGCTGAACACCACAAAGTCCAGTTGAAAGAAAACATCTCTGCTCTTCAAAATAGGACAAAAGTGTCTTCAGCAACACCACCAGAGTTCAAAGCTGCAGAAGAGACCTTCATCTGGTCCTGAGAATTCAGCATAACATCACCTGCTTCTAAATAAAAGGCTCTTTCAACAGCAACTATTTTATTATTTTTAAAAAAGCTGTTTTATTTTATATTTTAACAATAAATGAACGGATAAATTTCTCCAAAAGGAGATAAGGAGACGTGGTCAAGGGAATGATGACAAAAACACAAACTAATGAACATAAATTGAAACAAAAACAATGCAGCCGCAGTATGTCCTAGTAGCACAAGACAGGGAGATGCCCAAAGACACTGACCAACTGGTCAGTGACAACAGGGAAGGGAGAGGAAAACAGAAAAATAATATATAATATGATATTTTTAATATTTATTTTATTCATTTTTTTGTTTTATACAGGTAAGGTACAGTACATTTTCAATTTGGAGGTTTTGCGCACATTGTCTCTCACAATTTATTTTTTTTTTAGAGTGAGAGAAATGCTGAATAAATGCATTGTGTAACTAAAAAAAATCGTTTGAATAATCGTGATTTCAGTATTTACCTAAATCATCATACTGATTTTTTCCATAATCGAACAGTCCTAATATATATATATATATATATATATATACACACGCTGGAGGGACTACATCTCTCGGCTTGCTTGGGAACGCCTTGGGGTTCCCCCGGAGGAGCTGGGGGAGGTCTGTGCGGCTTTGATTGCGCTGCTGCCCCCGCGACCCGACTCCGGATAAAGAGGAAGAAAATGGATGTATGTATGTATATGCGTATGTATATGCGTATGTATATGTGTATGTATGTATGTATGTATGTATGTATATATATATATATATGTGTGTGTGTGTGTGTGTATGTGTATATATATATATATATATATATATATATATATGTGTGTGTGTGTGTGTGTGTGTATGTATGTGTGTAAATAAAAAACGAATATTTCACAGAATTATTGAAATAAAGATGCTGAATTATCACGGGATAATCAAAAACAACTATACGAGGTCTGTTAGAAAAGTATCGGACCTTTGGCTAGGAAAAAAAAAACTGGCATACCTGGAGTGTTGGAAACCTAATCACCCTCAAAGTAGTCTCCTTGGGACTCCACACACTTCTCCCAGCAGTGCCGCCACTGTTGGAAGCATTCCGAAAAAGCCTCTTTTGAAATGGAGTTCAGCTCCGCTGTCGTTGCAGCCATAATGTCCTCTCTTGTCTCAAATCTCGTTCCTTTCAATGGCATCTTGAGTTTGGGGAACAGCCAGAAGTCGCAAGGGGCCATATCAGGAGAGTAAGCAACCGGAGTCTGGTTTTTCGTCAAAAAAGTCTGAATTAAGTGCGAGGAATGTGCTGGAGCATTGTCGTGATGGATGCACCAATTTCCTGTGGCCCACAACTCCGGTCTCTTGCGCCGTACAGCATTACGGAGGTGACGGAGAACATCCCTGTAGTACTCCTTGGTGATTGTTTGACCCTGTGGTGCGTACTCGTGGTGTACCACACCGCGGGAGTCAAAGAAAACAGTCAGCATCACCTTGACGTTGCTGCGCACTTGGCGAGCCTTCTTTGGTCTTGGTGACTTGGAATGCTTCCACTGTGACGACTGGAATTTGGTTTCCGTGTCATACCCGTACACCCAGGACTCATCACCAGTGATTATGGTGTCCATGAAGTTGGATTCACTCTTTGTGAAGTCCACCATGTCCTGTGAGACTTCAAAACGAAGTTACGTTTGCTCCGCTGTCAGCAACTTCGGCACAAATTTCGCTGCAACTCTTTTCATGCCCAAATCTTCTGTCACAGTGGAATGTACCGAAAAAGTGCTGATGTCCACCTCTTCTGCAATTTCTCAGACAGTTACACGACGGTCCCGCATCACCACAGCATTCACTTTGGAAATGATCTTGTCATTTCGGCATGTTGATGGCCGACCGGAGCGCAGCTCTCTCTCCACTGTTACACGACCGTCTTTAAATCAGTTGTACCGCTCCTTAATCCATGTGATGCTCATTGCATCATCTCCGAAAGCCGTCTGAATCTTCCGAATGGTTTCCACCTGGCTGTCGCCCAGTTTCTGGCAAAATTTGATGCAGTAGCGTTGCTCCAATCGTTCCGTCATTTTCCCTGTAATAAAAATCCGCCCAGCATGCTCCACACGTCCTCACACAAAGGCTGCTTACCAGCAACTGACGCAATCGACAGGCGGGAAAAAATTCACGTATGCGCACGAAGATTCAAGGTTGGCTCACGCAAGCACACGTGATTCAAATCCATCAGGTTTTTGCAAAAAATAAAAAGGTCTGATACTTTTCTAACAGTCCTCGTATTACTGTTCATTTACATGAAACTTGTCTCATAAATCAGCTCTGCCAACAAAATGAAAAAAGGCAAAATAAAACATTGCATATGCAACTATATAAAAGCTTGAGACTTGTTTACTCAAAATTGAACTGGTTCAGATATAAACCAAATAAATATCATCTTAGCTGTTTGGAGGCAAAGTATACTGACCTGGGTTCCTCTGAAACTTTTTATTTAAATAACCACACTGATAAAAAACATTTTGAGCTCCTCAGGCGTTCGTGACCAAACAGAAAAGCAGCAGCTGCCATCATATCCTTGCTTGGTATTTCGCTGTGGCACTGCATCATAAAAACAGGATAATTAACAGTGACAGAAAGTCATCTAAATAAGGAGATGACATGTAGCCTCGCAAGTTTAAGCTCCCCCCGCACCCCCACCCCACAGACTTGTTCTCTATGTGCATGCTTCCTGCTGGATGAGCCAGTCAAATCAATCCAGAGCCAGAGGCAACGCAGCGCACGCTGTTGACCAACAACAGCAACATAATGCATTTAAAATGACTGAAAGATGCAAATGTCAAGACCAATTAAAGAAAGGAGTGATGAAGACCTGCTGGAGGCTGCAGCAAAGCAACGGAAGTGCAGATCATGATTTGAATTGTTCTGAGTGCCGCCTGACCAGCATGGAGTCTGTTGGAGTCTGTTACTTACATGGTACTAAGAACCTTTCGGGCCACATGAACCATTCCAGCAACTTTGAACTGTTCATTTTTGTGCCACTTAACTTACAAATCTAATTTTCACCAAATGAATTCAGATTCAAGAACCAGCTGGATTCAGTGTCATTTTTGGAGTCATTTTTGATCAGGATATGTCATTCAAAGCGCATATTAAACAAATATGTAGGACTGCTTTTTTGCATTTACGCAATATCTCTAAAATTAGAAAGGTCTTGTCTCAGAGTGATGCTGAAAAACTAATTCATGCATTTATTTCCTCTAGGCTGGACTACTGTAATTCATTATTATCAGGTTGTCTTAAAAGTTCCCTGAAAAGCCTTCAGTTAATTCAAAATGCTGCAGCTAGAGTACTAACGGGGACTAGAAGGAGAGAGCATATCTCACCCATATTGGCCTCTCTTCATTGGCTTCCTGTTAATTCTAGAATAGAATTTAAAATTCTTCTTCTTACTTATAAGGTTTTGAATAATCAGGTCCCATCTTATCTTAGGGACCTCATAGTACCATATCACCCCAATAGAGCGCTTCGCTCTCAGACTGCAGGCTTACTTGTAGTTCCTAGGGTTTGTAAGAGTAGAATGGGAGGCAGAGCCTTCAGCTTTCAGGCTCCTCTCCTGTGGAACCAGCTCCCAATTCGGATCAGGGAGACAGACACCCTCTCTACTTTTAAGATTAGGCTTAAAACTTTCCTTTTTGCTAAAGCTTATAGTTAGGGCTGGATCAGGTGACCCTGAACCATCCCTTAGTTATGCTGCTATAGACTTAGACTGCTGGGGGGTTCCCATGATGCACTGAGTGTTTCTTTCTCTTTTTGCTCTGTATGCACCACTCTGCATTTAATCATTAGTGATTGATCTCTGCTCCCCTCCACAGCATAGCAAAGGGAGTTTTTCCTTCCCACTGCCGCCAAGTGCTTGCTCACAGGGGGTCGTTTTGACCGTTGGGGTTTTTACATAATTATTGTATGGCCTTGCCTTACAATATAAAGCGCCTTGGGGCAACTGTTTGTTGTGATTTGGCACTATATAAATATAAATAAATAAAAAAAATAAATAAATAAATAAATAAATAAGTGTTCGTGGAACCCTGGTTCAACCCGCAAACCAAACCCATGTTTCCACAAGATTGCAGTAAAACAAAACAGTCATGAACTTGCATGCAGATTTCATTTATCATGGCTATATTGGTCCAACACCTACTGTTTTAATGCCCATGCTAACTTGTTTTTCTTAAATTAGTGTTTGGGCAGCTGCAGTGTGCTTGTTTCTTAAGCAAAAGGTTCCTGGTTCAAGGCCATGGCTGCCCACACTCCATGAAATATGGAGTTGTGTTGGGAAGGGCATCCGGTGTAAAATCTCTGCCAAATAAACATGCAAGTCCATATCCAAATCCAAATCCAAGTGAGTTTGTTCAAGGTTTCTTGCTTTTGGATGTGTTGAGGGGTAATGGCATGGGATGACAATAAGTCCAACCATATAAGTCAGTTCCAGCCTGCAAACAGTTGCATTGCTTGTCAACATGAGAAAAGCTTTGTGATTTTGGCAGATTAAAGTCTGAACTGGAGGCCGTGATTAAGAATCTTTCTCGACTGGATATACAAAAGATTTTCAATTGTACGTGAAGATACTCTGTGGAACTAATACCCTGCTTTCTACTTTTTGAGTATGGGGATGAAAGCAAAAAAAATTGTGTAATTAGAGTACTTTACAAAAGGTCATCCTCATGTAGAACTGTCATCACTTGCCACGTGCCATCATATAGTTCACAATAATTAGACTCTCTGGAGCCTGTGTTTCTCCACAGGGAGCTTGTGACTTGATGACATTGCTCCAAATGTCTGTTAATGAGGATGTCGGTGAGGGCGAGCCATCGCCATGGTTATCAGAGTAAAGAAATAAGTTGGTTAAACAAGCTGAATTCATTCCTTTAATGACTGTGCCTCGCCAGTGTTAATTATCTGGACTTACATGAGTCAGAACGTAAACCCTCGACTTCCATCCTCTCACTCAGCATTTTTAATTCATTAGACAGAACATAGTGGCAAACTGTATTTATCTGAAAGCAAAATGCCATATGAGTCTTTTTCTAGCCTCACTGTAGATGTGAAGTAAATTGGTTATGTTTGCTCACTGTTAACCATTCCAATCATTGGAATTAGTGCAAAATATGTTCCACCTGTGAAATCATGGCTGCCTGGAATGAAATCAACAGAACATTGAGTCGCTGGGTCCATGGCATAGCAGCAAGGAAGGATCTGTCGCCATGGCACCAGATTATAAAACCAAAACTACATTTTACAGGGTGCATGCCTTGGCTTTTCCAAGGCCTAGGAATATGTACAAACTTGTGAGCAGGGTTCAAGTGTGCCTTTTTCCTATAAAAATACTGAAATACACAGCAAAACTGTATTTGAGTAGCACTAAAATTTATTTCAGCAGTATACAGTAGTGTTCAGAATAATAGTAGTGCTATGTGACTAAAAAGATTAATCCAGGTTTTCAGTATATTTCTTATTGTTACATGGGAAACAAGGTACCAGTAGATTCAGTAGATTCTCACAACTCATGAAAAACTGTGGTTATACAACTAAATACTAGTTTAGTGATTCACGGGATTGCTGAAAAAGCAGTTTGAACATAATAGTTTTGAGTTCGTAGCGTCAACAGCAGATGCTACTATTATTGTGAACACCCCCTTTTCTACTTTTTTTACTAATAGCCCAATTTCATAGCCTTAAGAGTGTGCATATCATGAATGCTTGGTCTTGTTGGATTTGTGAGAATCTACTGAATCTACTGGTACCTTGTTTCCCATGTAACAATAAAAAATATACTCAAAACCTGGAGTAATCTTTTTAGTCACATAGCACTACTATTATTCTGAACACTACTGTATATGTTGGTCTAGACTCTAGAGGTTAAAGTGGTGGAGGATTATCACTTTGAATCCCCATTAGATTGGAAATTCACTAAAGGGTTTGCATGGCAGCACACTGACATCAGTGTATGTGTGAAAGCTGAAGCATCTGCTTCAGCTTTAAAAGCACTATATCAGTGCAGTCCATTGACTTCTCTGGGAAATGCTTTGCATAGCCTGAACATTGTTTGAGGTATTAAAATAAATCTCAATTTTGTTTAAATTGATTACTCCATAAATTGAAATAAAAGCAATGGTGAATGCCACCATGATTGAACACAGTGTCAGAATTTTTTTCTTAAGAAGCAGCAGTGTCCTTTGTCGCCACCAGGACAATGTGATAATGTTTCACAAGGAACTTGAGAGACCTCATGTGATGGTCATTGTGCATGTTGAAAGATGCCCAACATGACCACAAATGTAGGTTCATTGGTTCTCACCTGTATCTATAAAAAACAAACATTTCAAAGAGGATGTATTGTTGTGTGTTGGGGGGGGGGGTTTGGCTGGGCATTTTGGTGTTCTTTTCTTTTCTTTGCTCTCCAGGTGGTATGCAAACTGATTTATTGTCTGTGGAGAAGGTGCTGGCAGAAGAGTCCTTCACCCTCATCAACGTGATGTGCAGCACCTGTGGATGGTGCTCACGTGCAACCTTAAAGACTTTCAGCTGAAGCAGATAATGAGATGGCGTTCTGCATTTAAGCCATGTGTGATTCAAGCAGAATTGCCGGGAACTCGACCTTGTGATGTTCATTTGTGAGACGCTGAGGACCGCGCCTGGGTTTGACACATCGTGCCTGTGAAGGAGGACGGGTGAGGGACACATGCTGTCAGCACACATCAGAGGTGATTTGATTGTCTGAATAATTGTTAACAGTAATTTGGTATTTTGTTATGCAGTATATGTGAATATTGATGAGAATTGTGCAGCTCGCTTCTCACGGCCGTGGCATGCGGACTGATGATCCTCCACCTGTTGTGAGAAGCTGCTCATTTATATAAAGCTTAAATTCAGACCTGAATGTGTTGCTGATAGTGTGTGCCTTTGAAGGATATTAGTTGTAGCTGCTGACTTACCTCACCTTTTCTGTCCTTCGCAGAGTCGGTTTGTCGTGTCCACCTGGGGGGTGTTTGGCGGTGAACGTGGGTCCAGAAGCGCCAGGCTTCGATCCTTTTGGGCGCTGGAGAGCGCGCCGTCCTTCACTCCGCCGGACTGACGCATTTTACGTTTGTACACTTTGTATTGCACAGAAGGGGGAAAATAAAATTGTTTTGTTATTGGAACCGCTTTCTGGCTGTTTTGGCGCTGGGTTCTGTCAGACGCAGGTCCGCTCCTCAACCCGCGTCGACACATAACATGTATGTATATATTGTGGATCCACTCACTGTCTTACACACTCAGTGACGCCCTGACTCCCTCTATGCTTGCTCTGCTAATTGCAGGGAAATTATATTATTATTCATTTATTTTCTATACCCACTACTCCAATCAAGAGGAGTTGGAGCCCATCGTGGTAAGCACAGGGTGAGAGGTGAGGTACACCCTGGACAGGATGCCAGCCTGTTGCAGGGCCACTTATAGACAAACAATCACACTCACGCGCACCCATATGGTCAATATAAAATTTCCATTTCTCCTAACCTGCATGTCTTTGGAAGTGGGAGGAAACTGGAGCACCCTTGGAGGACCTTCTTGTTATGAGGCAGCAGTGGCAAATAATTATATTATTAAATAACATAAAATGGTAACAGCAGCACGGTGGCTGTCATGGCTTCCCACTTGGTCCTTTCTGTGTGGAGTTTGCATGTGTTTGTGTGGGTTCCCTCTTGGTGCTCCAGCTTCCTTTCACTTCTGAAGACATGCAGATTAGTTGAATTAGTGACTCCAAATTGACTGTAGGTGTGCGTGCATGTATGTGTGAATGTGGTTGTGGCCGTGCACATGTGTTTGTGGCCGTGCCTCTCCGGTATAGAAAATGAATGAATTAATGAATAAAATAGTAAATGGTGTCCTTTCCTCAAACCCATATTGCCATCTTTTATTTTTCCAAACTAAAAGTCCACAATCAAAGTCTTCATGTATGAGAATTTGGATGTAGATAAATTTGGCTTTTACTTGAGTCCCTTGAAATGGTTATAAAACCAGTTGTGAATAACCTTTTAATAAATTGATTTATTTACTCAAAGAGGTGTTTCAGCTTTTGTTTTCACACTCCAGCAGTGAAGTGCTGGAGACTACACTGCTTTTTCTAAGTGTGGGCACACGAAAGATACGGTTAAAGGTCAGACATGGTAACGAGATAAAAACAGGTTTTCACTAATGACCATTTTGATGTGGAAAAACAAACACGATAAAACTGAAATATTCTGTGGCTTTACATTTCATAACCAACTACCCAAGAAACAAACTGATCCAGTTCTATTCACACTACATTTAGTTTATGTATGTGTGTTCGTTGTTATGTGTCATTAGCTGTGATATGACATAAGGATTTATTTTGGCATAAATACACATAAGCAGGATTCAAATCTGACAATGTTCTAAAACTGATAAAGAGAAACTGGTGAAGGTTAGTGCAGATTGATTTCATTCATGGAGTTAAAATATTTGGGTTTGAACCGTGAGTCCCTGTGAAGCAGAGATTTGGCTGCTGTTTGTGTCCTGCTGTATTTGTACCGGCTTTAACCATCCGTCCAATCAGGCGATCCCATGCACACCTACGGCGACATCAGCCCTCGATATCTGCCAGCAGCAGTTATCATTCACCGCCTCATCAGTAATGAAACTCTGCTGTTCACGTTGTGTTTTCCCTTTAATAAATCAGTCCAGCATCAACACATATTCCAGCGGCCTTCAGAAAGGGAATTTATCATTTAGTTGTTGACCAAATGTGGAAGCGTGCATGCAGTCCTCACCACAGCAGGGGAGACTGCACACACACACACAATCCTGATTTATTTGCATGATACAGTGCATTCAGAAAGTATTTGCAGTGCTTCATTTTTACCAAATTTTATTATGTTACAGCCTTATTCTGTAATGGATGAAATTCTTTTTTTTTTCCTACACACAACACCACATAATGACAATGTGAAAAAGGTTTTTTTTTTTGTTTGTTTGTTTTTTTGTTTGGTTTTTGTTTGTTTTTGTTGTTGTTGTTTAGATTTTTGCAAATTTATTAAAATAAAAAAAATAAATAAAATCACCTGTACATAAGTATTCACAGCCTTTGCCATGAAGCTCAAAATTGAGCTCAGGTGCATCCTGTTTCCACTGATCATCCTTGAGATGTTTCTACAGTTTAACTGGAGTCCACCTGGGGAAAATTCAGTTGATTGGACATCATTTGGAAAGACACACACCTGTCTCCATATAAGGTCCCACAGATGACAGTGCATGTCAGAGCACAAACCAATCATGAAGTCAAAGGAATTGTCTGTAGACCTCTGAGACAGCAGTGTCTCCTGGCACAAATCTGGGGAAGGGTACAAAAACATTTCTGCTGCTTTGAAGGTCCCAGTGTGCACATTGGCCTCCATCATCCATAAATGGAAGAAGTTCGGATCCACCAGGACTCTTCCTAGTGCTGATCCCCTGTCTGTATTGAGCAATCAGGGAGAAGGATGTTAGTGGGAGAGGTGACCAAGAACCCGATGGTCACTCTGTCAGACCTGTTATGTGTCGGACGCAGGCGGAGAACCGACCAGCGTTTGAAGGACCCAAGCATAAAATAAGCAGAGCACGGTACAAAGGATAACAGAATTTAATAACATAACAGTGACGTGCAGAACAATAACAAATAAGTGCGCGGTCTGGCGAGGTGGAATTACGGTGCGCTCCCAGCAGCACAAACGGTCCGGAGCCAGAACAGTTCGGACCCAAGGACCCCGCCAACACCCCCCAGGTGGCCGCGACCAACCGAGTCTGTGAAAGAAGAAACCATCATGTGAGTCCACCACTCCACACACAGAGAGACCACTCAAAGGTGTACATAAACAGCAAACACTTCCTGGCTTAATTACCAATCAGCTTCCCACCCTGCAGGCATGGAACACCCAGTTCAATTCTCCACTGCAGTGGAAGCTGATTAAACGACTAACATAACAGCTCAATATAATAAGGTGTGAGGGACACCACATTTACTGACTGTACTCATGTTAGTCACAAAACCTAAAGTACCTCAGGAAGTGTGCTGACGAGCGTGAGACCTCACCCCTCCTCTTTCACAGACCATGGCATCAAACCTGGTACGGTCTCTGCATCCATGATGATGAGATGGCTCTCTAGACGACGATCTCACCCGTCTGGTCACAAGGTCGGGTCTCTGGCAAATACACACTGTGTACTCCAAACTTAAATGCAACCATGCCCCAATCCATAAAGATGCACCACAGCTGTGAGTCCTGACGAGCTGCACATGACAAGCTTCAGGTGATCAGGGTGAGGTCCTAATAACTCAGCCACACAGCCACTCAGTCCTGAACGCATGCCACCTGGAAGGAAAAACAAAAGACAGAACAGAAGACAGAAACAAAAGGCAGCCAGGCACGCCAGCCATACAACAAGACCTCCAGCATTCCTCTGTGGAGAGAGGAGAACCTTCCAAAAGGACAACCATCTCTGCAGCAATCCACTCTGGGCAGTATGGTACAAATAGACAGATAGCTAGAAGCTTTATTTGTCATTGTACATATATGAGATTAGGAGTGCCACTCCGGAACTGAGTTTGAGAATAAGAAAAAATAAAAAAAAAGCCATCCTTGCTGGGATAATATGGCGGCACATGTAGATGCTGCACATCTCAACTGTCCGCTTCTGTATTTATTTTTTTCTGATATATTTGTAGATCATGCATAGCCTGTATGGTAGAGTGGCCAGATGGAGGCTACTCCTTACTAAAAAGCACATGGCAGCCCACCTGGGGTTTGCTAAAAGGCACCTGAAGGACTCTCAGACCTTGAGAAACAAAATTCTCTGGTCTGATGAGACAAAGATTGAACTGTTTGGTGTGAATGCCAGGCTTCGTGTTTGGAGAAAACCAGGCACGATCCCTACAGTGAAGCATGGTGGTGGCAGCATCATGCTGTGGGGATGGTTTTCAGCAGCAGGAAGTGGGAGACTAGTCAGGATTGAGAGAAAGATGAATGCAGCAATGTACAGAGACATGCTGGATGAAAACCTGCTCCGGGCTCCACTTGACCTCAGACTTGGGTGATGGTTCATCTTTCAGCAGGGCAATGACCTTAAGCACACAGCCAAGATATAAAAGGAGTGGCTTCAGGCCAACTCTGTGAATGTCCTTGAGTGGCCCAGCCAGAGCCCAGACCTGAATCTAAATTGAACATCTCTGGAGAGATCTGAAAATGGCTGTGCACCGACGCTCCCCATCCAACCTGATGGAGCTTGAGAGGTGCTGCAAAGAGGAATGGGCAAAACTACCAAAAGATACTGTAGGTGCACCAAGCTGGAGGCATCATATTTAAGAAGTCTTGAGGCTGTAATTGCTGCCAAATGTGCATCAGCAAAGTACTGAGCAAAGGCTGTGAATACTTGTGATTTTTTATTTTTTTATTTTTAACAAATTTGCAGAAATTTCAAAAAGACTTTTTTCATGTTGTAATTATGTGGTGTTGTGAGTAGAACTTAGGGAAAATGATTTTACTCCATTTTGGAATAAGGCTGTTGCACAACAAAATGTAGAAAAAGTGAAGCACTGTGAATACTGTGCAGGTGCACTGTATCCTGGACAAAACAAAATAAAATATGTTCCACGGGGCAAACATTTATTTGGGAAATTTCACAAATATTCACAACAAGGACAAACAGAAAGTGAAAAAAGGAAAACAGCATCAGAGGCGTCCTCTGATGCTGAACAATGGTCATACTGAACAAAATCCATTTTCCAGAACAATGGATCATGCAAAGTTTAATAAATCTTTAAATCCTGCTCCAAATCAATAAAAAGTCTCCTTGAAAGCACAACCTGATGTGTCAAAGTTGAAGCATCTTTTTACTATTTTTTTTATTTCAAATGTTTGCAGAGTGCAATGGAGGACAGAGTGACCGGGGTAACGTCTGCTGAGAGCCGAAAAGAGACACATTTTGCTGTTTGGAGCGCTGCCTAATTCCATTTAGACTGCTGCTGTGGTCCAGAGTGCACGATAACATGCTCGGGCCAACTTGTCAGGAGAGAAGGAGCAGATTGCGTTCAGCATATGGGATCTCAGCAGGGTTCTGATACAGCAGACTGCTGGTATCGCCCTCTCTACCTGCACAAAACAATTAATCCTCATTTCTCTCCACCTCACTGCCTTATGTTGGGACCAGTGTCAGGGACACACAGTGATGACGGATAAGAGAGGAGAAGCCAGGATGATAGGCGCACTCTTTAGCTACTTGTCGCACTGAGGGATGGGTTTTTCTTACATTAGCAGAAGAAGTAGCATCTTCATTTCAATGACTGGAAGAATGAACAGCTCAGTGTCACTGTTTATGATGTTCTAATTGTGCTGATGAAGCCTGAGCGATGAAATTGAAATCATCATTAACATGAGTTTAGTGTTTCAATCATTGATTTCTGTTTACTCACCAAATGGAGGACTGTACCGATCCGCTCATTTGCTCACTCGATGGAGGACTGTGCCGATCCGCTCATTTGCTGGCTGTTGCCAGAGCGCATTGTTTAGCATTTAACAACCAGACATCAATAGAAATCAATGTGGGCATGATAAATGTTTTTAAGAGAGTTTTAGGATAAATCAGCGTTTTCCGTGCTATTACTGTGCTGTTGCATTTATTGAAACTCTCTCACATTTGTACAGCCACTATTTGTCAAAACAAATATAGAAGAGGATCAGACTCTTTATATAGGTAGAAGACTTGAATGGATTTGGTATTCCCAGTCCAGATAGAAAATAATACCTTCAGTTTGTCAAACACATTATATCTGCCACGACACCAGATACTAGTCTGATCCTTAATTAATGTCATTATGAAGGTAAAGATGGGAAATAATCAGGGGTGAAAGTAAGAGCTTTGCACGCTCACATCATATTAAAGATATGAATATTAAAGGGGAAACCATTGCCACACCCTGCTCCCTGAGGAGAACAAAGGCCATCACAGGAGATCCCACACACCCTGCCCACCCCCTGTTTGACCTGTTGCCTTCTGGGGAGACACCACAGGTCAACAATGTTCCACACCAACAAGATGACAAAGAGATCATCTCATGGGCCATGTGTACTGGGCCATGGACACACACACACACACACACACACACACACACACACACACACACACACACACACACACACACACACACACACACACACACACACACACACACACACACACACACACACACAATCAGACCTACTCCCATAAATACCCCCCAGACAACAAACAAACAACCCAGTATTTTATATATATACAGTAGTGTTCAGAATAATAGTAGTGCTATGTGACTAAAAAGATAAATCCAGGTTTTGAGTATATTTCTTATTGTTACATGGGAAACAAGGTACCAGTAGATTCAGTAGAGTCTCACAAATCCAACAAGACCAAGCATTCATGATATGCACACTCTTAAGGCTATGAAATTGGGCTATTAGTAAAAAAAAAAGTAGAAAAGGGGGTGTTCACAATGATAGTAGCATCTGCTGTTGACGCTACAAACTCAAAAATATTATGTTCAAACTGCTTTTTTAGCAATCCTGTGAATCACTAAACTAGTATTTAGTTGTATAACCACAGTTTTTCATGATTTCTTCACATCTGCGAGGCATGGAGTCAACCAACTTGTGGCACCTTTCAGCTGTTATTCCACTCCAAGATTCTTTAACAACATTCCACAATTCATTCACATTTCGTGGTTTTGCTTCAGAAACAGCTTTTTTGATGTCACCCCACAAGTTCTCAATTGGATTTAGGTCCAGGGATTGGGCAGGCTACTCCAAAACATTAATTTTGTTGGTTTGGAACCAAGATTTTGCTCATTTACTAGTGTGCTTGGGGTCATTGTCTTGTTGAAACACCCATTTCAAGGGCATGTCCTCTTCAGCATAAGGCAACATGACCTCTTCAAGTATTTTGACATATCCAAATTGATCCATGATACCTGGTATGCGATATATAGGCCCAACACCATAGTAGGAGAAACATGCCCATATCATGATGCTTGCACCACCATACTTCACTGTCTTCACTGTGAACTGTGGTTTGAATTCAGAGTTTGGGGGTCGTCTCACAAACTGTCTGCAGCCCTTGGACCCAAAAAGAATAATTTTACTCTCATCAGTCCACAAAATATTCCTCCATTTCTCTTTAGGCCAGTTGATGTGTTCTTTGGCAAATTAGAACCTCTTCTGCACATGTCTTTTATTTAACAGAGGGACTTTGCGGGGGATTCTTGCAAATAAATTAGCTTCACACAGGCGTCTTCTAACTGTCACAGCACTTACAGGTAACTCCAGACTGTCTTTGATCATTCTGGAGCTGATCAATGGGTGAGCCTTTGCCATTCTGGTTATTCTTCTATCCATTTTGATGGTTGTTTTCCATTTTCTTCCACGCGTCACTGGTTTTTTGTCCATTTCAAAGCATTGGAGATCATTGTAGATGAACAGCCTATAATTTTTTTGCACCTGCGTATAAGTTTTCCCCTCTCCAATCAACTTTTTAATCAAACTAGGCTGTGTTCTTCTGAACAATATCTTGAATGTCCCATTTTCCTCAGGCTTTCAAAGAGAAAAGCATGTTCAACAGGTGCTGGCTTCATCCTTAATTAGGGGACACCTGATTCACACCTGTTTGTTCCACAAAATTGACGAACTCACTGACTGAATGCCACACTACTATTACTGTGAACACCCCCTTTTCTACTTTTTTTACTAATAGCCCAATTTCATAGCCTTAAGAGTGTGCATATCATGAATGCTTGGTCTTGTTGGATTTGTGAGAATCTACTGAATCTACTGGTACCTTGTTTCCCATGTAACAATAAGAAATATACTCAAAACCTACTAAAAAATCTGTATATATATATATATGTGCACTAACCTTCACCAGTTTCTCTTTATCACTTTTATAACATTGTCAGATATATATACAGTGCTCCCTCGTTTATCCCGGGAGTTACGTTCTAAAAATAACCCGAGATAAGCAAAATCCGCGAAGTAGTCAGCGCTATTTTTTTGCAATTATTATAGATGTTTTAAGGCTGTAAAACCCCTCACTACACACTTTATACACTTTTCTCAAACAGGCATTAACATTTTCTCAGTTTTCTCTCCTGTGTAAACACTCTTTTTTCTTCTGGGCGGGAAGATTATAAACAGACACACGCAGAACTCTCCCTTCACTCACTGCCTCCGGAGATACAGATGCAGGACCCGCAAAGAATCCAAGTCTCGGTGGCCACGGAGCTCTGCGGCTGCAGTCAACATCCGCATGAAAACAGCAAGCATAGTCTCTGGACCTGTTGCCAGATTTGGCGCAGCTCCGCACAGCAGACAGGAGGGTGGTGTGAGTGGCCCGCTGCTGCGTTTACAGAGCCCGCAGGCTCAGTAAGCGCATCAGAGGCAGTGAGAGCAATCGCGGTGGTGCCGACCGGTGCCGCGACCGGCCCGCCTGATAAGGACGCAGAACACAATGCACTGTTAAAAAAAAAGCATGCTAAATTGCCCTAAAAAAATCTGCCAAACGGTGAGGCCGTGAAAGGTGAACTGCATTATAGCGAGGGACCACTGTACACAATATCATTATACAGTATACGTATATTTTAAATGATTTTTTGTGCTATATAAGATGCCTTGCTTTTCTTTTTTTGTGGTGTACAGGAGCTCTGCAGGAGTACCCCCAATTTCGTTGCACTGACACCCCCCCCGTGCAATGACATTAAAGACTATTCTCTTTTCTTCTATCCATTCTGGGGAATGACATGGGGTTCACTTTGAGTCTGGTGTCACTTGAACTTTTGAACTCTAAGCAAAAAAAAAAGATTACTGATGCTTCTATGTCCCTTGACAGTCTTGGTTCCTCACATCCACAGAGTCCTAACAAAATGCTCAACACTCCCTGAAATATGACCCATAAAGCCCGCAGCCACTATAAACACAGAGCTGTCAGCTGATTTGTGAAACCAGTTATCTCCCTCTCCGTAATGTTCAGTGTCATCATGTATGTCAGCTGCAGCCGTCAATAAGACTCAGCTTTCACAGAGACGAGCTTTCAGCCCCTGACACAGCTGAGATAAACAGCAGCTTTAAAGCTTTTACCAAACATTACAGCAAAGAAGAAAGAGGATTCACAAATGAAGTACACCGATATAGAAAATGTTTTATGTTGTGGGTGTGTCCTGTAGGTTGTGTCTGTATTTGGAATTGCCCGTGTCCGGTTTTGTATTTTGTGTGTCTCCCCCCTGTGGTGTTCTGTCATGTCTGATGCCCCCCCCCTTTAGGTTTCAGGATGTCTGTGTGTTCTGTGTATGTCCTCCTCATCCGTCATTCCTGTCTGAGTCTGGTATGTGTGTGTGTATGTGTGAGTATGTGCATCCCTGGTTCGCGTGTGAGTCCTATGTGTGCGTGATCTTCCGCTGTCTGTCTCTGTCGTGTCTATGCTGTGTATGTGCGGTCCTTATGTTCCCGGTCTCGTAGTCATCATGTCTTTGTGTGGTTGCTCTGGTCATTCTCTCCCCCGTCCCAGTTCACCTTGCCACGGTTGCGTCATTCGCCTGTGGGCAGGCTTTGAATGAGCACTGATCCACCCCTCCCATCAGAATTCCTTTGTCTGAAAACTTGCTGAAAGACTGGCGCTTTGCTTTATCAAAATTTTTTCAGAAACTGTGAGGCAGATCCGAGTGGACACCGTTCGAGAAATTCAGATGGTTTTCGGTGAAAATTTTAAGGGCTGATGAGAGATTATGGAGTGTTACTGTCGCTTTAAGGACTGCCGATGGAGCCGGACGGCGCACCGCGCCCCGAGCCGCCGTCGTCAGCCTGTTTTGAGCTGAAAACTTCCAAATTTAAGCCTCTGTTGACCCAGGACGTCGTGAGAGAACAGAGAAGTTTCAGAAGGGGTCGGGATCAGCAGTTTATCCGGACATTCCACTGTTAAAGGAGATTTTGTAATGAAAGACATGCGGACGGATTTGCGCGTCGGGACGCAGCCGCTCATCGCACGGAATTTAAATTTCTTCTGAAGAAGAACCCTCAGACCCCCCGCCAGATGGCTTTGGACCTTCGGCCCTTGCCAAACATTTTCAGGATTTTTCTTTATTCCATGACCCACTTTCATCACCATTTTAAACCATGCCACTGTCTCTCTTCAGTTGCCGGTCTATTACGTTAGTTACAGAAGTATGATCTCCTCTCCCATGATTTCCTTTTTATAAGTTTTTTTGCGTCATCATACTCCTCTGTATTCCTGCTGATTGTTAGGGCCCCTTCACACATAGTACGAATAAGTACAACTCAGGGCGACTCACAGCGAAACAGCTCATATGAGTGCACCATGAAACACCGACAGTTCATGCACGCAATGGTGTCTTTCAAGCAGGAACACAGTGTGAGCTGCTGCAGCTGCTCACAATGTGTTCCATGGGATGAGGTGCACCACATCGCGCCACTGATGTGGAGGAAAATAAAATAAAAACCAGCTGTATAATTAGTGAATGTCACTGGGTTGATATATTAATACATAAAAGGGGATGCAATACAGAACTCCACGGTTAAATAACCCTGCTTAAGTAAAAAAAAAAAAGTCACTCACAGGATTTGAACTCCCACATTCTGATTACCAGTTGGAAACTTTACCACTGCGTTACAATCACTATCTCGTAACAGGAACATGAAATGGCTAAAATCAACAAGCAGATCAATCAATCAATCAATCAACTTTTTTCTTGTATAGCGCCAAATCACAACAAACAGTTGCCCCAAGGCGCAAGATAAACGTATTTTCTAAAACAAGAAAAAAGCGTTGTGATAACTGACCAAACAGTGTTTGGTACAACGTATTTCTGCTAATACATGACTGAAAATGGCGTATTTGTTATACTGTTGGGGTGTCCTGTTGCTGCGGCACGCCGCTCACAGACCTCATGGCCCGCCACTCCTATCCTGTCAGATGTGACATTCAGATCACCTGCTGTGTGTCCAAATGGACTGACTGTCTGTTTTTATGTATTTCCACACAAGCACACATACGCGCGTGTCCGTCAAAACACGGGACGCATGCTGCAGCTGTGATGTCCAGAACTGGAGACATCTCAACAGCTGTGGACAGCCAGCCATGCCCCCTGTCCTGTCAGTGCACAGACCAAGATATCACTCTGTGATCAAATGAGAGATGCCTCGGCTGCTGGGGGGGCACAAACCACACGCACATGTGTTGTGGGGGGAGCCAACACTCTGGCATGCCACATGTGCAACTTCACAGTCTTGAGGCACTTAGACAAATTACACATCCAGCTCGACAGTGATTGTCTGCAGACTGTTGTCATGTTAATAGTATGAATGGCCACACATTTTCTAAGAGCCAAACGAGCGGTGTTAGATGTTCGTGTGTGTCACCTGGAATTTGGCCGAAACCTACCGCGAGAGGGATCAATGGGCTCGCACAGTGCACACTCTGTCTTTCAGCCGCTGGTGTGTGCAAATAGTTGTTTTTACACGTTTTGCACAGGATTCCTGCTTCCTGCGCTCTTTATGCGCAAATCGGCCAAATTCGCACTATGTGTGAAGGGACCCCTAGTCTTCTCCTGGAACCTCCCTTTTGTTTATTTTTGTTTCAAAAATTACATTTGAAATAATTTATTTATTTTATTTTATTTATTTATTTATTTATTTATTTTTTTGGTTATGTTTCATGAAGCCAGACTGTTCAGCTATTTCACAACAATTGTCTTTTGTCACATCTGATTTGTTTATTTGCAACAAAGTAGGAAAGGTGGGTGAACATCCTCTACATGTGACAATACAATCATTCTTGCCAGAAGTTGCACTTTGCCAAAAACAGGGAATGGAGAGGTAAATATTTACTGACAGCAAGGCGTGAGTGCAGAGTGAAGGCACACAACAGTTGGCATCAGTTGACATCTGGAAGAGAGACAGACTGCTAATGGGGAGATTATCCAGACCAGAGCTGCAGCTCAGGGGGAGCTGTCCACTACAGCTGCGAGACCCCTCAGGGAGTGAGGATGCTGATGACACTGAGAGAGACCTTCATGCGTGCAGAGAAAATTAAGGTGCATCTTTGTTTCCCATTCATTCATGTAAGACACATATGAAGGCTCAGAGCACATCCAAAGCAAAAGCGTAGTTCAGATTTCACATTTATGCCAGTCATGAAATATTCTGCATGAAGTGAATGAAGAAATGAGGATTAAAACAAAAACCATACTTCAGAAAATGATTCACCCATAACAGTCAAAATAGTGAGTGTAACAATTCATCATTTCGAAACATCTGAAACACTAAATTATACAACTGCTCTCAAAATATAACATTATAAAATACTTTGGACCAGTATACTATTGAGAAAAATCACTATTTACAAATGCTCAAAATAATTAGTGAACAAACTGCATCAGACAGTAATTTAATGTGAAAACATCTGAGGCTAAATGATGCAACTGTTCTCAAACAGTTGAAACAATTCAGAAACTAATTTGAAATGCTCAAAACACAATAAATGATTGCTTCACAAAACATATGCCATTTCATAATGATTGAAAATGAAGTGAAACAATTATATTAGAATAGTTTACCATCTTGAACTTTGTCAGCTAATACTGAGTGCCAGTTTGCACCTCACTGTCAAATATAACAGTGCTTGGGGCACGTTTGATTAAGATATAATGTAAAATATACATTAAATGGGGTTAAATTTAAATGACCACAAAATCTGTCATCTGGATCAAACTTTGTCAGTCGATATCCTACATACGAGGTCTGTTAGAAAAGAATCCAACCGTTTTATTTTTTGCAAAAACTATATGGATTTGAATCATGTGTGCTTGCATCAGCCAAGCTTGAACCTTCGTGCGCATGCGTGAGTTTTTTCACACCTGTCGGTTGCGTCATTCGCCTGTGAGCACGCCTTGTGGGAGGAGTGATCCAGCCTACTCGGCGGATTTTCATTGTCAGGAAATTGGCTGATCAACTGCCACTTTACTGCATCAAAATTTTTTCAGAAACTGTGAGAGACAGCCAGGTGGAAACCATTCGGAAAATTCAGATGGCTTTCGGTGAAGATCTTATGGGGATCACACAGATTAAGGAGCATTACAACCGGATTAAAGATGGCCCACAGCGGCGGATGGCACGCCGCTCTCCGAGCAGCGATCGACAGGCTGAAATGACCAGATCATTTCCAAACTGAACGCTGCGTTGATCCGGGACGTCGTCTGACTACCAGAGAAATGGCAAGAGAGCTGGACATAGCACTTTTTTCGGCACATTCCACTGTTACAGGAGTTTTTGTCATGGAAAGAGGAGCGGAGGAATTCGCCACGGAGCCGCTAATGGCGCAGGACAAAAGCACCTCCGTGTTGGTCTCACAGGACATGCCCTGACATGCCCAGCTCTTGCACCATTCGGAAGATTCAGATGGCTTTTGGTGGCTTTTCAGTTGTGTGACTATCCGAGAAATTGTGGATGAGCTGGACATGCCACAACATGTCCTGTGAGGCTTCATCACGGTGTTGCTTTTTGTTCTGCGCCATGCGCCTCCGTCCCGATGCGCGAATTCCTCCGCACGTCTTTTCATGCCGAAAAAGTGCTGATGTCCAACTCTTCTGCCATTTCTCTGGTAGTCAGACGACGTCCCGGATCAACAAAGCATTCACTTTGGAAATGAACGGCACATTCCACTGTTACAGGAGTTTTTTGTCATGAAACATAACCTAACCACATAACCTCCACCCAACTTAATTGCTGGAGGTAACAAGCATGAAATCACACAGATTTTATTTCCCCAGACCCAGAAAGGGTCATCACCTGTAGCCTGAAGACCTGTTCAGAGCGGCCTGCCAGATGGAGGTCTCCAAACCAGCTTGGAGTGCAGTGAGACACAGCAAACCTCACCAGGAAGCCATTTGGATGCAGAGCCACAGACAGAGGAAGGATGTGAATGTCGATGAGAATTCAAACGTCAGCAGTGCTATTTTGGACTCACATCAGGATGAGAGGCAGTTAAATAGACCCGAGAAGAGCCACGGGAGCTGACGGCTTTAACACGATTTCCACTGCTTCAGCCTTTATACTGTCATTTTATATGGTACATGCTTAAAGTAGGACTGCACAAAAATATGACTGGTGGTTCTGTGTCACTTATGAAATTGTTACACAATTCTGAAAAGAAAAAAAAAATGATTACAGACCATGATAGCAGGGAAGGTAGAGTAATTGGTGGCGTGAGTTTGTTAGTATAAATGTTGAGCAAATGAACTTTGCCGATTTTTGGCCCCAAAACATACCCAAATTCCTCATACACTCTACGAAATAAAACATTGAATTTAATTGAAAAAATTAAGGTAAATTTTTCCACATAACATTGTCAATTAAGTACAAAACAATGTTGTAGCTGAAATTAATTAAATCAAATGAAACATGATGACTTAAATCCCTAAAATTAACAATTGCAAGTATATTGAAAATAATAGTATTAATTACATTTAAAACCCCTGTGTTTCATTTCTGAGAATGTACGAGGTAATCAGGTCCGATTGTCTACAGCAGCAGTCTGTGTGTCCCACATTTTTCAGCAGAATAGAAGCTGCAATGAACGCAGTGCCATGTGGCTCACAATGGTACTGTTCATATGCAGTACCCACTTCCCTAGCACACAGTTACTGCACGCCATTGTGCACGATCACAAGCTACTCAGATCAATGAAATCACTCTGTCCCAAAACAGAAAACAACTTTCATTATATTTTAATTTCCGCCTGTAATTTTAACTTGGTGTCAAAGTGACTGTGCGGCCAAATCTACATTCAAGTAAAAACTATTTATTTCAAGATGCAGTCAATATTAAAACCAAAGCCATCTGATGTATATTAGCCCCTACCTGCACAGATTACAATCAGACTGTTCACACTTGTGGATCACGATGGGTCACAGCCTCATGATATTTTGGAACGTGTTTGATATTTCAAGAATAGTTGCATCATTCTGCAACATCACGATGAGCTCTGGTTGCAAACTATGACATGCTCTGATTGGGTATACAATTGTATTTGTATTTTGTGTTTTCACAAAATACCTTTTCTGTTTCTTGCGTGTGTCACATCTTAATATTTCCATTGCAAAAATAATGATCCTGCATATTTCAGTCTGTACTTTATCACCAAATTTGTGCATCTCAGAGGAGACACCTGATCCAAGTTGAAATCTCATCTGACTTCTATAATACTGATTGTATATACTGTACAAATATTTGGGCATCCACTTTAAGCCTATATTCTTAAGGTCTGGCTCAGGGATTGTGCAGTGTTTCTATGAATGGATGAGAGGTCACTTCATGTGAGTTCTGTTCTTTGCAAGAACTTATTGCTTTTTGCTCCCTCGTGGCAAGTGTCATTTTCATTCTATAAAGGCTTTTAAACCATTAACCAATTAATTGTTTGCACTGAACACACAAAATGTGCAGTTCTCCATCAACTGGAGTGTGATGTTGGTCAGGTATAGAGGCTCAGAGTTGAAATAGTAGAAACCTTCATGTCAGATCTAAATTCATGTCAGCCTGTTAGACGAAACCTTTGTTTTCTGGACGAGTCTGCACAGCAAGGGTTTGTCAGAATCAGAATGTTTGGGGAAAATAAAAGAAAGGGTGTGCAGACCCCTGAGGACAAGAATCACTGAGCCAACTGAGAGATTCAGCCCCATGACTGATAATGTGGTTTCAAGGTGGTCATTGTCTCATGTTTCTATGTTCATCCTTAAGCTGAAATCAATGCCCCGCAAGGTATTCTGGACTATTACAGCAGAGACACAGCTGTTTTTCTGACAGTTCGACTCAGCGAATAATGCTTTTTGTTTTTTGGCCAAAACAACGAAGCAAAACCTCAGTTTCATCTACTGTCTCCAGAGGAAATAGGCATCTATGACTGAATAACCCAAATGTCACTGTAAAGCCAGGGTAGGGAGGGAAATATACATTTCTGTAAAGGTAGCAATAAAACGCTAAAAACGTCTCTTACCTAATACCTGTATTGTAAACTTATTGCAATGCACTTCTGGATTATTAATGACAATGTGACTAAAGATGAGAAAGCAAATGCCAGTTTAACTTAAACTGTGGACTCGCAAGTCACAGATGGGGAACACATATTGTGCTATGCAGGATATTACCTCACAACACACCACCATGAGGCATGTGCATCAGCATGCTGTCCTCAAGTGGAAATACATAAAAACACATGTCACCTTTGCAACACGGCCAGCAGCGGGCATGTCAGTGAGCACCTTACCAGCCAGGCTGCCCCATGTGAAAATGTCCATCTGACCATGTGAACACTCTGCCGGGCGATCCGAATGTCACATCCACCACGTGAGTTATGGTCCACAAGACGAAGTGTCCTTCGGTGCACCACTTGCCGGACAGCTGAACATGCGGAGCCGTCTGATGTGGACACGATATCGGCGCACGGCTTCATTCATGTCAGTTCATTACTTTGTTTACATCCATGACCATGGGTCATGTACAGAGGGATGGGAGGATGATATTGTATTGTCCACTCTTTGTAACAGGAATTAAATATTAGAAAATGCTGTGTGTTTTTTTTTTAGAGTGAGAACAGATTCATGACCAGTAACATAATTGTGTTACATTTAAAAGGTACATTCATTGTTCCTATAATTTTCTGAGTCTGTGCTCTCACATTATTTTGTGCTTCTATATTTTCATTGGTTTATGTACATATATCCAACATCTAATTGCTCTGCTGTTGTGGGAGCAATATGGGGTGTCACAATTTCCACGTGCACGCACTGTGTTTGTGTATGCGCACACGAGTGTGCACGAACTGTCGCCACGGGATCATTCACGCCAGTCCGACTGTGTGTCCCTCAAGACAGCAGGTGGAATTTTTTGTGGATCACCAAATTGTTTTTTGTTTGTTTTTTCACTCTTTTTCAGCCAGTTACTGCTTCTTTCGTCCAACTTCAAATTATGTGTGAAGGGGCCTTAAAGTCTGTGCCATTATAGAAGACTGATTTTTTTTTATGCAGATCAGTGTGCCATTACATGCATCCAAGTACTGCAGTGCTTGACCAGCCAGCAAATGCCTCAAAGAAGACAAAATAATGACATGGCCCTTTTCATCTCCTGACTTAAGGCCAATTGAAAACTTCTGTGCACTTCTTAAATGTGAGATTTACACTTAGGGAAAACAATTCACCTTTTTCACCACCATTTGGGAGCCTGTGGATGCTGCAACATGAAAAATGGATCATCAACAGGTCAAAAAACTGACATTCAATAGATGGAAGGCTCATGGCAGTTATTGAAGAGCAGGGTGACTATATTGAGGACTGAATATTTTTGAAATGTCAGAAGCATTTGTGAATTTTGAGTTGTTGTACTCTAATAAGTAAAAATGAAGTGAAATGGGAAAATGTTAGTTTTTCTTTTAGTTACCTAATAGTTATGCATACATTTTCCTCTGGCTTTCTCAGGGGTACATGTACACAATTAAACTCACTTTTTTTTTTTGTTAAACATCCAGGTTTGACGGTTATTAACAATCTGGAATAACAGAGCACTGTATTAACAGCCAAATTTGGCCCCGGGAACACAAATTACCCCATAATTCTGCATACCGTGACAGTAACTTGCAGTAGCAAAAGTGTAGAGGTGTGTCAGCAAATTGTTTGAAAAAAAGTAATCTCCATTTTAAAAAAAAGAAAGTCTTTAAACATTACAACCAATTAAGCAGAAATTGCCCAAATCCAAATAAATTATTTGTTGCTTTTTATGCAGCCAAGTCTGGGGAGGCGGGGGGATCCATTGGCAGGTAGTCAGGCAGTTTCCTTCATATGTGTTTTAAATATTTAGCTGCAAATATCCAGTGTAGTTTTCAATTTCAATTTGTTTTCATTTATATAGCGCCAGATTACAACAAAGTTGCCTCAAGGCGCTTCACACAAGTAAGGTCTAACCTTACCAACCCCCAGAGCAAGCACACAGGCGACAGTGGTAAGGAAAAACTCCTTTTGATGATTTGAGGAACAAACCTCAAGCAGACAAGACTCAAAGGGGGGACCATGCTAGCGACACAATTAACAAAACGAATATACAGAACATTTTTCCAGTGCACAGGACAGGAGGGTTGCAGAAGTAGACACCACACCCATCTCTGGATGTTGCCGCACCTCAAACAGAGAGAATAAAACAGAATCAGGCATCGGAAAGACAACAAATACAGTATAAATTGTCAGCATTAAGCAACAATAAAAACAAAAGAAATACTAAGGTGATCGCTGGCCATTAGCCCTAAGCTAGTGACCAGCCCAGAATTTAGATGAAGTTGAGGCAGCTGCCCGCTCCGTTTCCTAATAAAATGAATTTAAAAGGGTAAACAGCATAGTAACGTACTATGTTAGTATGCTAGCCATATGAAATGGAAAATAAGTGTGTCTTAAATCTGGACTTGAAAGTCTGTCCATAATCTGACTGTTTTATTGATGCAGGGAAAGCAATCCACAGGAACAGGGGCACGATAAGAGAAAGCTCTGTGACTCACAGACTTCTTATTCCCCCTGGGGACAAAAAGGAGTCCTGCACTCTGAGAACGCAAAGCTCGGGTCGGTACGTAGGGTTTAAGTAGGTCAGCTAGGTAGGGAGCTGCCAGTCCGTGAACAATTTTATGGGTTAGTAGCAGAACCTTAAAATCTGATCTCACAGGGACAGGAAGCCAGTGAAGAGACGCCAAAATGGGTGTAATGTGCTCAAACTTTCTACTTCCTGTCAAAAGTCTGGCTGCAGCATTTTGAACCAGTTGGAGAGCCCTTATGCTGGACTGCGGTAAACCAGAAAATAGAACATTGCAGTATGGTTCTCCTGATAGAAGTAGAAAAAAAAAAAACTCAATTATGATCTACATTTTATTAAAAAAAGTGATTTATGACACAGTCTTTAGAAGTGTATTTGTCTTTTCACTGTAGTCAGTGTTACATAAAAGCATTAGATTAAATTAGATTAAATAGAACTTTATTCATCCCTTGGGAAGACTTTCTTGGGGAAACTGAGGTTCCATCAGCATTGTATAGCAACACACAGGTTAAGAAGCACACAGAGTATCAAAGGAAAAACCGTTTGCAAATATAAATACAGATACACAATATAAATGCAAATCACACTATATTACAATAGATTTGTTGTTGTGGCAATCTATTGGTGGAATGACTCTTGATTGATTTCTCAGACTGGATGGTGGACCCGTTTATGACTGAACAGGCCAAGTCTTGACATGCATTGTTTCTGACAGATGGTGTGGGTGTGCAGTGCAGTGTAGAAAATCTCCATCCAGGGTTGATCTAGAGTCAGTGTCTGCACGGGCTTGCTTAAAGTGGGCATATTATTACACACCAACAAACTTGTGGTCCTCGACAGATCTTTAGACTGGTCAGATGGCTGAGAAATCCCAGATGTTAGAGGTCTGAGGACCTGCTGGAGCCTTCATAGCCGCTGGGTTACAAGCCACCACTTCCTCCGCCTGATCTGCCACTGGGGACTTCTTGTTTGACCAGAGCCCCATTAACCATTCACCTTCATGGTTACTGTAACTGTCACGGGGCACACAAGATCCCCACCATATTTCACCCCAATAAACACTCCCCAACTTGATCCATTACTCAGGTGTCGCCATGTGCATGAGGGGCTGGATTTTGAGACCCACAATATATTATAACACTTGTAGAATTGCATTTCTAAAAGTATTATGATACATAATGAATCGGCACCCAAGTATCATGCTAAGTGTATCATTCCAGTGCTAACATTTATGTTTCCTGATTTTGTAATCCATGAATCCAAAGCCTGAATACAGATTTGTGAAGAAGTAGCTGTCAAAAGCTCTGCTGGATTGAAGGTGTTTGTGCAAAAACACATTTGCTCGACACACAGTATTTTGACTAATGGGCCTTTCACACTGAATACTTCAGGCCAATCCGTCAACGCTTCCCAATCCGTCAATGCTTCCCAATCCGTCGGATGCGTTTCCAACGCGTCTGACGCATCCGACGCATGACGTCTTGCTTCGCTTCGGAAGTGGCAAGGGGGCGGAGATTGCTACATCACACTCTGACTGTTTCCACAACCTGAAAAAAGTTCGCCTTCTTGAATTTGCGTCGCCTGAACCACAAAAAAGTTTTAAAAAAAACAGCAGTAGAATGATTGTCCCATCACCCTGCTGGGAGAAGCTTTTTTCAGCTACTTTTCGGAGTGACGCCGACCGAGGGAGGACTGACGACTTGGTGGGATATCGATCGAACCGTGACAGTGGGCCGACCCGCACGGAGAAGCCGGCCTTCAGGCATCATTCCTGGGCAGACTGTGGCAGGCAGCCGGGGTGATGGAGCAAACCCACTCAGTCCGAAATCTTCCACTTTTTGGATATATGCGAAGTCCCAGTTTGCTCAACGGAGGTTAGTTCTGCAGCTTTATCGAGGTGAGAATAAAATAAAAGTAAAACGTGACATTTCTGCACTGCTGTGAAGATTTATTGATCGGCTAATGTTTGCTTAGCTTTTTAGCACAGTTGATCTGAGTGAACGCTTTAATTTGTAAATGGTTCAGTCTTTCTTATTTTTACCAAATAAAACAACAGCTTTTTTCGGCGACCACAAATTTAAACTTTAAATAACTTTTTTGGGGGGGGGGGGGGGGGGGCATTTTTCGGGCGTTTTTTTTTTTTGTTGTTTTTTTCTGGGGGGGGGGGGGGGGTTTCGTTTTTATATATAAACTGTTTAGTGTTTCTTTCTATTTAAAGAAATATTTTTATTTTTCCCAATCAGGAACATTTGCTGTGCAGGCAACCTAACTTCCATTGCTGAGCTGAACACCACGAAGTCCAGTCAAAAGAAAACATCTCTGCTCTTCAAAATAGGACAAAAGTGTCTTCAGCAACACCACCAGAGTTCAAAGCTGCAGAAGAGACCTTCATCTGGTCCTGAGAATCCAGCAGAACATCACCTGCTTCTAAATAAAAGGCTCTTTCAACAGCAACTATTTTATTATTTTTTTAAAAAGCTGTTTCATTTTATATTTTAACAATAAATGAACGGATCATTAAAATGTCCATGATGTTGTGTGGGCCGCTGAAGAGGAGGTACTGCTGGCCCACCACCACAAGATGGCGCCCTGCTTGAAGTGCGGGCTTCAAGCACGAGAGGGCATCGGAGCGACCAGGAGTGACAGCTGTCACTCATCATCCGTACCAGCTGTCACTCATCCACTACTCATCACCACCACCATAAAGGCCGGACTGCAACTCCACCTCCCCGCCGAGAAATCAGCTACCATTCAGGTAATATTCTCTGCTGCACTTAACACTGACTAATAGTCTGAACTTCTTTGCAGCCGTTTTCCTGTGAGTGTTGCCTTATCTGTGGGATTGGCGTGATCAGCGACAGCTTCGCTTCACACCCCAACCAGATAAGTGGTTAGACAGGAGCTGCACGAGTGTGTGATTGGAGGTGGAGGTTTTCCCTCCTAACTGTATACAGACTGTGGGATTACTGAGTGTGCGAACTCACACTCATCAAGATTGTCTCTGTTATCTGCCAGCAGTACCGGGTCTGACTGCTGAAGACAGCGGCCACCTGGGGCGCAGGGCTTGGCGGCTCCAGTGTTCTTCAGCTCCGTTGGTGGTGGAAGCTGTGTGGGATCCGGCTCTTCTCTCGCCAGGCGTCTTCTATCGTCGAGCCTGCCCACACGTCACCTGGTGTATAATTGACAGTCCACCATATTGTTATTGTCTGTACGTCGTTGTGCGATTCACAACATTAAATTGTTACTTTTGGCTTATCCATTGTCCGTTCATTAATGCCCCCTGTTGTGGGTCCGTGTCACGACACTTTCACAACACATGAATCAAAGTCAAAAGACATTTGCACAGGTAGAAGCTCTCTACTTATTGCGCTCAATTTCATATTTTAGAAATGACTCTGTCCTGATAACAACATTAAAGGCAATTACATATTTTGGCGAAATCCCAAGTTGAAATGACTATATAAAAAAAAATTCACCATGAGGTTTATGTCACAGAAATCCTACATTACAATCACACTGCAGTCATTGTTAAATTATTTCCTGTTGCATTTATAATAAACATTTATGTGTATTTATTTACAGTGTCTGTTTTTCTGGTTGAAATGAGATATAAATAATCTACCAGACTTAAAAAAAATGTACAAATTTCCATGTTATTTTATTTGTCTAAAAATAAATGTCCGAGTTTCCTTATGTTAAACAAGAAATAATCTAATCTGAAATAACAGGTGGTTTTAATTTACAGATGAAAGGTTCCTAAAGAACCATTTATTGATTTATTTAGCTGTTTTAATTACAAGTGCTCTATTTTTTTTAACAGTAATCAGAAATTCTGAGGTAACAAACAACAACAAAAAACATTTCCAAGGATTTTTCTTCAGAAAACTGCTCTATAAATGAGCAGTTCTGTGACGCGTTAATGTTTTGTTCAGATCAGTGGTTTCTGCACCAATCCGTTTTGTAGAGATCAGTGGTTTCTACACCAATCCATTTTGTAGAGATCAGTTGTTTCTGCCACTAGTCTTCCATGTTTTGGCCCGACGCGTCATTCCTATTGGACAGCGTGAAGGTGTGTCACAGCTCACAGCGTCGAAAGTTGGATTGGACTGAACTTTGACTGCGTCAGCCTGCCGACAAGCGGCAATGCGCGCTCCCGTCAGAAGCATCGCTTTAGCTCGGCTTTTGACGCGACGCATCTGACGCATCTAAAAAGCAACGCGTCTCATTGAAAATAATGCTTTTTAGCCCGATTTTTGATGCATTTGACGCGTCTGATGTATTCAGTGTGTGAAAGGCCCATAACAGTGCAAATGCAAGCCAGCTGTTGCTGCACATATATTTAGGTGCACAGTTCAAAATGTGTCTCCTTGTAGAGGACTTTGTCCCTCCTGTAATCAATCATGGTCTGTTTCCACCAGTTTGTGATGACACTGCTGAAAATAGCAAAATGTAAGAATCACAGTCAGTCATTTTGTCTCAAGAGGCCATACTGCTGCAAAAGGCAGTCGTCCACACTGTCACCATTACAGCGTCACTGTGACTACAACAGTTCTGAAAATGCAGGTGCACTTTCGTTCTGGTTTTCACATATTTTAAAGCGCCAGAGTCAACATCTCATTACAAACAGAACATGAATTTACCTGAGTGTGTCCCTCCTCCACATGGAAGCTTTTAATCGCGGGCTGAGGTGAATCCAGAGTGATGGTGTCTCAATGTGATATGTGAGAGGAAAAACAAAAAGGCTGCTGAGGTGTCAGCACAGAGCCGCTTGCAGGCGAAACGTTAATGCGTCTTTTGCGCACTCTTGCACCATCATCACGTTTCTCATTTTCACCTTTCAACTCAGAGTGATCATTTTCTTGGTCTTCCTCAGTCAGTGTATTTTCTCTCATGTCTTTCCATTCAATCTAACAGATTGTTTTGAGTATACTGTCATCAGTAGTACACGTACTTCCTCATGTTGCTTTGCTGCAGCAAAAATGACTTCTTGTTCCATCAACCCAAGTGATCTGCCAACTCAGGTGAGTCATATGTTTATTGTTCATTTTGTGAGTTGAAAATAAATCCACAACTTTATTGTTTTGCAGTCACGAGTGCTTGCTTCACTGTGCTGTTCAGGAACTCTATGTAAAGCTAACTGAACAAAAAAAAACGAACAATCTGCAGTCCTGGTTAAAATTAATGTATCATCGCAGAACCATAAACAGGCCGCAGTGCGTGGCTGCTGCTCTCACAGCAAGGAGTAGTAGATTTTAAGGCACCTTGACACTTGTACGAATTTGATCCCTGCACTGCCGGGAAATTTGTCATGCCAATGCGTCCCCCTTTGTCCCGCTTGATGCCACATTTTGTCCCACTTGACGCCACGTTATATAAAATAATCATTTCATAGACAATGATGCAATTGCTCTCAGAACTTGGCTGATGAAACCATTCTCTCATCACTCCCAGAATTACAGAGAAATTATGTACAGCTGCAGGTTGTCTCATGCACATGTGTGATGGAGGATGCATTTGGAATGTTGTCTCAAAGGTAATTATTTAAAATATGTATATTGTATTTGTAAAACAGTTGCATTTTCATTCCTTCTTCTGAGTTTGATAATATATTTGTAAAGTTATGTTTAATATAGATGTAACATCTCGTCATAATCTAATTTCAGGTTCAGATGCCCTGCGCGCAGTGACACACAGTGATGCAGTGTTTTCAAATAGGTTTGCGCAATGTTCATGACTAGTTCATGACTAGTTCATACAAGTGCCACATAATTAATGCATGCCAGAAATTTTGAACATTTCAAAATTTTCTTTGCCCACTGGCACACAGCCAAGCACAATTCATGCACAGTTTATGAGGAGATTACTGATTGGCACACAAGATTATGTGTCAGTTCAGGGATCAAATTTATGCAAGTGTCAAGGTGCCTTTACCCTCAACCTCCCATTTAATTTGAACACGTGGTTCTGTCAGATAGGTGAAGGATTACCAATATATAGACCAGTGCTGTGTCCCAATTCAGGGTCTGCATACTTCTAAGGGCAGTGCCCCATGAACCTCTGCAGTTTCAGGCCTTCGGACACAGCAGAGGCAAGAATAAACCATCCTGAAATGAGATGGTCTAGCCCACGAAGCATTTTGCTATTGCGTCCTTTTAAATATTTTATATTTTTCCTGCCCCTGTCACCTATTGCCTGGCAACCTGGACTCCTGCATGTCACAAGCTAGTGTAATCAACAATCCATAGTTCAGTCATGACTTTTCAGCAATTAGACTTTAATTCTAAACATAGATACAATTTTACATATGCACCCCAAATGTGTAATGGGATTGGTTGGGCCATGAAGGATATATTTGTTGTATCTGCAATTTTCATGGGAAAGGCAGCTGCAGCTGCATAGGTCAGCCTCATTCCAAAAAGCATGCGAAATGGAAAAGCTGACAAATGTAGCCTGAGAAGGGTGCAGCCCCTGAACTGGGACACATGTACCTGCTAGTACGCTCTCTTGTCTGTGTTGTGTGTGTGGAATCCTCCTACTTGCTCCTCCATGAAGCAAACTCACGATCTCCAGCGTGGGAGGCGAACACTCTAGCCAGAAGGCCAAAAACCTGGGCCCTGGCCCTGTGGCCAGAGAGTCCTTTTAGCTGTTGGGAAGTGAGGTCAACTGACTACTGCTGCACAGCGACTCCTGCTGCGCTCTGTCACATGTAGCTCAGGGCTCGAGTCCTTCATGCTACGTGTCTGAATACACTTTATCTGCACTGTCCCTCTCCTTCCAGCTGTAACGGTCATGATTTGGCCCTGATCGGGGCTTGGATTCTATTTTTGCCTCTTTCTTTTTCTCACCATCTGCCCCAGCTTTGATTTATTAGTTGTTTTATTTTCATCACATGTTTATTCTCTGTCCTGTTTTGCTTTGTCACTTTGTTTCTTTGTTACTTTTGTTACTTTGGCCATAGTTCAGTTCCATTCTAGTTTTGTTCTGGCGGTTTGTGTTTTCATTGTTTATCATTAGTTTATCACTTGTATATTTTGTTCTCTTCCTCTGTGTTATTGTCTGTTATGCTTTTGAATCTGGTTTTGTTTTCTGTTCACGTCCTGTTGATTCCGGTTCATAGTTGAATTATGTTCTGTCCTCTTGATCTTTGTTCTCCATTTTCCTCACACCCATCTTACTATTATGTTCTCACTCCATGCCACTGCACCTGCCTCGTGTCTTTGTCTCTCACTTTGATTCTGTCTGCTTTGTGTTTTCACTCACTCACGCTCTTGTTCATGTCTTTGTCTTTTCATCACTCCTCTTTGTATTGTCTCCACCTCACTATCTTGCACAGTGCACAATCTTTATCCTCTAACCACACCCCCTTTCTAGATCATTCACCTCACATGCACCTTGTTAACTCCTGTCTATTTAAACTCCTCCCAGCCACCACACCTCTGCCAGTTTGTTGTCTATTGTACACATTCCAGCTCTCGAATTCAGTCCTGTTTTTGCCTAGCCGTGTTACCAAATCCTGCTGTTTTCCTCGACTGCACCTTTTGCCTCTTCCTGGATGTCTGTGTTTGCTCGTGCCACTGAACCCTGCCCGAGCATGACTGCGTTTTTGCCTAACCCTGATTGTACCTCTGCTCGGGTACCAGCTTTAGCTGTGGAAGTAACCTGTAATAAACTGGCATCCCACACAGGGGAAGTTATAGACTCATCCACACCAGAAGTAGGGTTGAGTCAGATACTCATTTCAGATGAGTATCCAGTACGGATAAAGCATTTTTGACGAACACGAGCATGAGCCGAATAAAACTCATCAATATCTGTGTTCGTGCTGAAGGAAAATTCTCATTGGCTAACTGATTGTCTTCACGCTCTGTGATTGGCCAGTCACACACAGCGCCCGCCCCTCCCTACACAGACACATTTCACTGCAACTTCTCACACACACACACACACACATATACAGGATCTCTAACTGTGCTTGGTGAACTCGTTTCGTATCATACGCGGTGCTTTTGACAAGACAGAGCTGAAATTGGCTTGTGTCGTGTCGCGCTTCCCCTCCGGTCTGGTTTTTTATTTATTCATTTATTTTCTAACCATTTGTTTTCTCTTCATTTTGTTGGTGATATAAAGTCATTTGGAAAACTTTGCTCGTACTGAACACAGTGCTTTTGAGAAGACTACAGTGAACAAGGCTGATATATTATTTCCCTGTTTGGCATCACTGGATGTTTGCATGAATCACTAAGTTCACACAGATCATTAAAAATAAATGGTCTTACAGACCACTTACACACATGTAGCTGAACACATAAAGTAGCCTATATTAATATTTTTATTGAACATGGCTGCATGCAGTATCTGACACTTTCTCACTGCAGTTCATAAAAATAAACTGGTCAATCCAACAACCTCTCTCTCCCTCTCACACAGTCACAAGCACACACACACACACACATACACACACACACACACACACACACACACACACACACACACACACACACACACACACACACACACACACCTTAATCAATATTGTTCAACTTTATGTGGAAAAAAATGCCAAGAACATTAGGTAGTAAAAATAAATAATTGAAAAAAATCAGTTTCATCATAAAATTTTAAAAAAGAAAGTTGTGTTGAGTATGACAACTCTTGTTCGTGCATACTTACAGTAGCAGTTCATATAATTTCCTGCTACACTGAATGTCAATTCTGAGGCTGTTCTGTTTTTCATTCATACACTTAAGAATATTCATGTTCTTGTTTATAAAAAAAACTTGGTTTGTAAAATAGTTCCTTTACTATTGTGATCAAAAACATTAACTCTCAATTCTGAGGCTGTTCTGTAAATATTCACCCATACACTTAAGAATATTCATGTTCTGAGTTCATAAAAAAAAAAAAAAAACTTGTTCTGCAAATAGTTCTCTTACTTTTGTGATCAAAAACACTGATTTGAATTTCAATTCTGACTATTCTGTAAATAGTTTTCAAATAAACAATAAATATAGCAACATCTGATCAATCCATATCAATTTCAGACTTAAAATAATGTACTAATTTAAGCCCCAGCGGGTTAAATCGGGTTAAAACACGCCCACTTCCTGTTTAGGCCCCGCCCACTACGAGTACAGATACGGATAAAGAAATTTAGATGGCTGAACAGATACAGATCCAGATAGTGGTCTACTCGCTCATCCCTAACCAGAACAACATGAATCAGCTATTAAGCTGTAACAATGACTTTGAGTTGGGTGTAAATGAAGCCACATGACAGTTTCCCTTCAACCTACATTTGAAGCCACTTTAGTGTTGTCAGATGAGCTGAATTCTTCCCTTCGCCACCTGCAGATTTGTGAGCTTCATTTTCAGCTTTTTAGATGGTTCTTCACCTATGAAATGATTACAAAACAGCCCCATTAATCAGGAGGTCGAACCCAAGACCTCATCCAAACAGTCCTCCAGGCTGTCAAGCTGCAGCTTTTTCTACTCAGTGTTCCAACACAAATTTTCATCTGATTACAGGTGAAAACCAAACCTGTAAGATGTTTCCTGCAAACAAGAGCAGTCAAAGGGAGGGAAATGGATTTTACTGTCAGAGGAAGGAGCTGGGCTGTTTGCATAAATTCCAGGGAGAAGAAGTAAAACTGCAAATCAAATTCAAATTTGGAGTAGATGCAATTTGAACAGAGTAAAGGGCACAACAGATATATAATACATTACTTATGAAATTTAAAATTAAAAAAAGTTGTTTTCACTTAATTAAATGTGATGAGTTGATATTTTTGTTGTTGTTTGGTGCTGTCGTATTGATTTTTATATCTAAAACTATAGTTGGTGCCAAACAAGTATGAACATGTTTTATTTGCTCAACCAAATAATCAAGTTTTTACCGAGTATGTGCTGGAAGAACAGTCAAATGAGTGCTCCAGTGAAGAAACTTGCTTTGTTGAAGGGGTTTTGTCAAATTAAACAGTAAGTACAGAGAAGCTTTTGGGAAGCTCATGAAAATCAAGTAAGGTATGTCTTCTATAATATATTCCAGTTCTAAGGTAGAACTATACCAGTGTATACTAAGGTATATCTAAATATCTAAAAAAAAAAGGAAGAGCAGAATAGAAGAGTAGAATAAAGTAGAGCCACTCAGGGTGTCATGTCTTGGTGTCGTAACATTGGCAGCACTGATTCTTACGTCTTCTTACGTCACCAGGGTCGGACTGGGAACAAATTTCGGCCCTGGCATTTTTCCTCTTGACCAGCCCACTATTGGCCCGACGAATCCACCCCAAAACACGCACACCCACCCGTCCATACCGAACCCCCAATGAACAAATACTATACACCTAAACACCATGAACATACACCTAAACACACACTTTCACTGTCATTTCACCTTGATCATAGTACAAAACGCGTTCCCGGTGCCACGAGGGGGCGTCCTGATAACATTAAAGGCAATTACATATTTTGACAAAATTACAAGTTTAAATGACTATATATATATATATATATATATATATATATATATATATATATATATATATATATATATATATATATATATATATATATATATATATATATATATAAAACATCATGAGGTTTATGTCACAGAAATCCTACTTTACAATCACACTGCAGTCATTGTTAAATTATTTCCTTTTGCATTTATAATAAACACTTGTATTTATTTAGTGTTTGTTTTTCTGGTTGAAATAAGATATAAATAATCTACCAGACTTCAAAAAATATACAAGTTTCCATGTTATTTTATTTGTCTAAAAATAAATGTCTGAGGTTCCTTATGTTAAACAAGAAATTATCTAATCTGAAATAACAGGTGGTTTTAATACAGATGAAAGGTTTCTAAAGAACCATTTATTGATTTATTGAGTTATTTTAATTACAAGTGTTCTAAACTTTTTTTAACAGTAATCAGAAATTTTGAGGTAACAACAACAAAAAAACATTTCCAATGATTTTTCTTCAGAAAACTGCTCTCTAAATGAGCAGTCCTGTCACACGTTAATGTTTTGTATAGATCAGTGGTTTCTGCACCAATCGGATTGATCCAATCCATTTTGTAGAGATCAGTGGTTTCTGCCACGAGTCTTCCATGTTTTGGCCCAACGCGTCGTTCCTATTGGACAATGCGAAGGTACATCACAGCTCAGAGTGTCGAAAGTTGGCACACCTCATCTCGACAGAACACCGGCTCTGTGGTATGCAGGAGATCACTTGACCGAGGGTCTATACGTTCAAATAATAATTAAAAAATACTGTCATCACTCTTCAGTCTTAGTCAGTCTCTTACAACGGTGCAGCGTAAATACACGAGCTTTACAGGAGCGCACGTCTCCTCCGGTGCGCACTTTTTTTGGGGGGGGGGGGTGATGATAAACTCATCGCCCCCTTAATATTTTTTTTTTTTCTAGCGCCGGGTCTGACAAAATGGAAGCAAAAGCAGCACACAAGCGGAAAAAAGTTTTTGTGTCTCCAAAGTGTGTGTGTGTGAGAGAGAGAGAGAGAGAGAAAGAGAGAGAGGTAATGTGTGACCACTGCTAGGATTCACACAGCAGTAAATTAAAGAGCTGAAGTCCGTAGTTGTTGCATTTAAAGATTAACAAAAGTAAAGCACAGTTAATTAAGATAAAAGAAATGATTCCAACCTTGTATCAGTAGAAGAGCGGAGAGAAGTCCAGGCACCAAGGAGTCAATCCATTCACAGGGGCGGGAGTGGCCGCCTGCTCTTCTTGCAATCTGATTGGCCACCCTGTATGCTTCTCCAATTGTCATTGGCTGTTGGTCATGTCAATCATTGTGCTCGATGTAAGTCTCCGTTGTGTGATCAAACGGAAACAAAACTGAAACCTAGAATAAGACTGCGCCGTGTATGAAACACTACAGAACTTTTATTTTGACACAAATTCAGGAAGTGGTTCTGCAGCTGCACCGATTAAATGCTGTAGCTTCACCGATCACGGACTTTCCTTGTGTTGACAGCAGCGCGCGGTTCGAGAACACTGTATATTTCCATAATCTCTATAAATATGGAAGGGCCGGCCCACGCACGTCTAAACGTGCAGCGGCCCACTGGGCAAATGCCCAAAATCACAGATTATCAGTCCGAGTCTGTACGTCACTATGAACTCATTAATGCATAAAGGGGTGGAGCGTGGGAGGATCAGTGTGCAATGAAAGAAGCCTGAACACACCCCTCTTTTTACGTGGAACCAGCTAAGCTAATTGGCTAACCTCTGTTAAGATGTTTATTTCATGACATTTTGGGGGACTGCACGGTGGTTCGAACAGTTTTGTTTGGTCTGGAGGTGAAAAGTCGAGACACTTATTTTCTCATTAAACGTGCATTAATGGGACCTAACAGATGAATTTACTAATCCAAGAAGTTGGACATCCAGGACATTGGTCATGAGACCTGCATAGCAATGTGGTCTCCATTTTTTAGTAAGTGAAAACACTGCGAAAAAAAAAAAAAAAAGCTTTTCACCATATGTAGCCTGAGTCAAGTGTACAATATGCACACTTGTTGAAAATAGACTATGCAACAAAATAAAAATACCAATAATCACTGCATCCTTTTGAGTCTTTGATGTCTGTCCACTGCTTCTATCTTCTGGCAACCGAGTGCCACTGGAGAAAGACAGAGACTGTGTGTTTCGTAGAGGCCTGAGGTATATTGGAGCTATACAGCCAATGACACAGCTCCAATCTAACACAATTTGGGCCTAAAGCAATTGACAAAGTTTTTTTCTGGTGAGCACAAGTAACACTGTTACCTGTTTTTAATAACTCCATTCACATTTAATTGATAAGATGCTCTCATGCATAAACCAAATGTAGCGTACTGCAAGTTTGACCAGTACAACTCAGATTTCAAGCTTTCATTCAGACTTGCCTAATCAGTCATAGCCCAATCTCCAATCAGGAGCAGCAGGTCCACAGTTTATTTATCAACCTCCATCAAAGCCATTTAAAGATATCAATTGTGATTCACGTTTCTGCTGATTAAAGTCACTTTCCAGGACTCTTGTCTATTTTTGCAGGCAAGAAACAAGAATCATCCGCCATTTCACACCGGACAGTTTTTATTTGTTCCTCATTAACATGCCTTTTTCCACCAGTGCGGCCCACAACAGTTCTCTGGACTAGACTTGACTGATTAAACATTGTTCCTCCAAATTCTGTCACTGTCTGCTGATCATTTCGTGCAGCCCCTTGACCGCGGTCCGAATAGTCCGACCTGCGTACAACATGCCATACAAATGTTGCGACCACAGTCAAATGGCAGTACAACCTCACCTTGATGATATTCGTTTGGGTTTCCCGCACAAGCATGATGTGAATGTGGAGTGCATGTGCTGTGGCCCAATGATTGTGCCGATCGCTGTATGAGGCATTCGAGTGTGGCTCTGAATTTTTACAAATGCCATTTGAATCCTCCTTCATACGCCATTCGGCATCATTTGTGCTATGTGTGAAGGGGCCATAACAAATACAAACTTTCTTACAATGAGAAAACAATAGTAACGTGATCCTGACAACACACCACTGCCTAACTGCTCACCACCAAAATGATCCTGGTACTGGTAGCTCATTTTACAAGTGAAAACTCTTCATTTATGTTGAAATTTGCTAACTCCCCGACCATGTGAAAGCATGTGTGAAACGCACCCTTTCACCATTGAGGACTTTGCGCCACTGTTGCCATGACAATCACACAACAATGACATCATGCCATCTTCCTCCATAGCTACTAAAAGTGCAAACACCATTAACATACAACATTAAAGGAGAATTTCACTCAGTACAAATACTGCAGCAGGGATGTCTTGGATGATCCATTAGGACGTTTTCACCACACAAGCTGTATTGTTCCAGGTGTTTCTAATAAAATACACCAAATGTCCACAACAGCTAGCAACCGCATTGAGCGGACGAGTTACAGACACATTGAGAGTCAGGATACAGAGACCAAAACTGTTTTTTTGTACCAGACTGTAAACATGTTTATTTCTGTTTATGACTTTTTAACATGGATCTGAATGAGAACCTGCTCAGTTTTGGAGTCAGCCTCAAGCAGTCCGTCAAGCAACTGCAACCGCTTGGTGTCAAGTCCAATTTATAATAAATAATATGAAATATTAATAATATATTTATAATAATATAATATGAAAACAACAATTGAAAAATCAATTATTTGAATAATAAGTAAATGGACTGCATTTACATAGCGCTTTTTCCATCTGCATCAGAAGCTCAAAGCATTTTACAATGATGCCTCGCATTCAACCATTCACTCATACACTGATGTCAGGGTGCTGCCATGCAAGCTGCACACTACACACGGGGATTAAAGGACATGACCTTGCTCAAGGGCCCTTTTCCAGTCTGGTTGGGTCTTGATCCAAGGATTCTCTGGTCTGAGGCTCAATGCTTAAGCACTAGACCATCACTTCCCATCTATCTATCTATCTATCTATCTATCTATCTATCTATCTATCTATCTATCTATCTATCTATCTATCTATCTATCTATCTATCTATCTATCTATCTATCTATCTATCTATCTATCTATCTATCTATCTATCTATCTATCTATCTATCTATCTATCTATCTATCTATCTATCTATCTATCTATCTATCTATCTATCTATCTATCTATCTATCTATCTATCTATCTATCTATCTATCTATCTATCTATCTATCTATCTATCTATCTATCTATCTATCTATCTATCTATCTATCTATCTATCTATCTATCTATCTATCTATCTATCTATCTATCTATCTATCTGTCTGTCTGTCTGTCTGTCTGTCTGTCTGTCTGTCTGTCTGTCTGTCTGTCTGTCTGTCTGTGTGTGTATGTATGTATAGCTAGATAGACAGAGAGCCAGGAACTAGGAAACATGAAAAGCAATATTTCCCAAACCAAAGTCAAACACACCCCTCCAGCACAGCCACATTTGATACATTCATGCAGGACAGTTTCCTTAAGGAAGCTGCTCAGAAGTGTCAAACAAATGCCTCATTAAAATGTAGAAAATGTTGATTAAAAATCTTTAGATAGTGCTGCACAGAGACAGATGTAGCTTTTGACTTTTTTGTGCTGTAACAGTGGAGGCTTGGAGGGTCAATTCGGGTATACTGGGACAGTTTTTGGAATTATTTCATGTCAAAAATTTCCTTCAACTCAAAACAACTCAATATGATACATTTTTGCATTCAAAGTGTTTATGTGAAGGAATCAGGGCTGGTTAAAAAAAACAAAGAAAAAATAAAACCTTTTTTTATATAAAGTCACAATTTTTGCTTTTGTTTTGTTTTTTTCAAAATAAATGGACTTTTATTGATTTAAATGGACTTTTGTCATTTTTACTTCACTCTTCTAAATTGGACTACACAAGTCATATCATGAGTTACAACCCCAATTCCAATGAAGTTGGGACGTTGTGTAAAATGTAAATAAAAACACAATACAATGATGTGCAATTCCTATTCAACCTATATTCAATTGAATACACCACAAAGACAAGATATTTAATGTTCAAACTGATAAACTTTGTTTTTGTGCAAATATTTGCTCATTTTGAAATGGATGCCTGCAACACGTTTCAAAAAAGCTGGGACAGTGGTATGTTTACCACTGTGTTACATCACCTTTCCTTCTAACAACACTCAGTAAGTGTTTGGGAACTGATGACACTCATGATTGGGTATAAAAGGAGCATCCCCAAAACTCTCAGCCATTCACAAGCAAAGATGGGGTGAGGATCACCACTTTGTGAACAACTGCATGAAAGTCCATAGTCCAACAGTTTAAAAACAATGTTTCTCAATGTTCAGTTGCAAAGAATTTAGGGATTCCTGCATCTACAGTCCATAATATAATCAGAAAATTCAGGGAATCTGGAGAACTTTCTACATGTAAGCGGCAAGGCCAAAAACCAACATTGAATGCCTGTGACCTTCGATCCCTCAGGCAGAACTGCATTAAAACCCAGTATCATTGTGTAAAGGATCTTACTGTGTGGTTTCAGGAACACTTCAGAAAACCATTGTCAGTTAACACAGTTTGTCGCTACATCTACAAGTGCAAGTTAAAGCTCTACCATCCAAAGCTAAAAGCCACACATCAACAACATCTCGAAATGCTGCCGCCTTCTCTGGGCCCGAGCACAAAGTGGAAAAGTGTGCTGTGGTCTGATGAGTCCACATTTCAAATTGCTTTTGGAAATCATGGACGTCGTGTCCTCTGTACAAAAGAGGAAAAAGACCATCCAGATTGTTACCAGTGCAAAGTTCAAAAGCCGGCATCTGTGATGGTATGGGGGTGGGTTAGTGCCCATGACATGGGCAACTTACACATCTGTGATGTGTAAGCCAGATCAATGCTAAAAGGTACATCCAGGTTTTGGAGCAACACATGCTGCCATCCAAGCAAAGTCTTTTTCAGGGATGTCCCTGCTTATTTCAGCAAGACAATGCCAAGCCACATTCTGCACGTGTTACAACAGCGTGGCTTCGTAGTAAAAGAGTGTGGGTACTAGACTGGCCTGCCTGCAGTCCAGACCTGTCACTCATTGAAAATGTGTGGCGCATTACGAAGCACAAAATACGACAACAGAGACCCCGGACTGTTGAACAAATGATGTCGTACATCAAGCAAGAATGGGAAAGAATTCCACCTACAAAGCTTCAGCAGTTAGTGTCCTCAAATCCCAAATGCTTATTGAGTGTTAGAAGTGTTTAGAAGGAAAGGTGATGTAACACAGTGGTAAACATACCACTGTCTCAGCTTTTTTGAAAGGTGTTGCAGGCATCCATTTCAAAATGGGCAAATATTTGCACAAAAACAATAAGGTTTATCAGTTTGAACATCAAATATCTTGTCTTTGTGGTGTATTCAGTTGAATATGAGTTGAAGAGGGTTTGCAAATCATTGTATTCTGTTGTTATTTGCATTTTGCTCAGCGTCCAAACTTCATTGGAATTGGGGTTGTATAATCTGTATTGACATGTTAAAACATAAAGGTGCACATACAACATGTACAAGTACAATTAATTAATGATACTGATTTCATATATTGGTGATTTGGTTTTAAGTACTGATTTCTAAAAAAAAAAAATCATATTTGATTGAGGAATTAAGGACGTATGATTGTTTTGTTTGGGTTTTTTTTTGCGAAGCATGGCTCAACTTTTTGTTGTAGTGGGGACAAAACTATTTTTGTAGTAACTGTGTTGTTCATTTTTTTGAGACTGTGGAACACTTAACCAATTGAAAAATAAATCTCACAGACCACCTACTCTCCAAATATCTAAAAAGCAGTGGCTATCTGTGTGTAGCCATACTGTTATAATAAAATTCATTTGTTACATAGCGTCTCTCTCATTTGTCAATGCAGGTCACATGATCATAAGGCTATATAATTGTACATGTATTTCCTGTTGATACGTAGATTCCAAAACTAGGTTAACCACAACAGCTAGTCCTAACCTTAGCCATAGCCCCGAACCATAACCCCTGTCCCCAGCCTTAACCATAACAATAAGCCCTAACCTTAATAAGGCTGTGCTACGTATGAACAGAATTTAGAATTATTAGGACAGCTACGTACGTATAGCCACTTCTTATCTACAGTAAAAAGCAACAGGTCTGCTTCCCACTTCAATGGTATATTACAACAGCATATTACTATCTTAGACTTTAAAGTCATTTTATACCATCTGAGAAAAACTTTTAATTTAGAATATAGTAATTTAAATTGTGATAATTTTCCAGTATACTCATGGACCACTAGCCGTTGATTACAGAGTACCATGGGCTACACTTTGAGAAAGGCTAGTGTAGACCCTTCATTTCAACTCTCATAAACTAAAAAAAGAAAACACTTCATACTGATTTATTAATCATAAATAGTTCTAATATCACTTAGTATTCTGCGCTGGACCATGACTTCTTAATGTAGTTTAATTTATTATCATGTCAGCAGCAGGCTAAACTGTGTTAAAAAGTGTCTTGTCCAAGTACACAGACAAGTAGTTTATAGCACCCACCAGGAACTGAACCCAGGTCAGCATATTGCCCACACATTCTCACCAAAATGTTTCCAAACAAATATTTCAAACTGTTCCACATGAGTTGCTAACAGTTGATTGAATCTGGCTACAGTTAGCGCAGGCTGTGAATGTGCATGTCCACGTGCACTGCTTGCTGATAGTAGGAGCATTAACTTTGCACTATTAGTAATGAAAGTAATGAAGTAATGAAATGACGTGGAATACTGCTCTCTCTTTCATGTTTTACATGAATTACCTGATGCACTCGAGCCGCCCGGCTCCTGTCTAATGAAGAGTCGGCTCCCGTCTCATGAAGAGTCGGGCTCTCGCGTCGTGAACACTTGCAGTCGGCATGGAGTCTTCAGCATGCAGTGATCCGCTGCAAATGTGACATGTTAGAATTATTACAATGTGAGTAAATCCTGCAGTGACAAGTGCCTCACGGGGGGGCGTCCCGTGGGGTGATTTCCTGCATGGCATGATATTCACCACCATAGCGGCGCGCTGATGCAGCGGTCAGCTGATGCAATATGCGTTTTAATAAATTCCATGCGAGGACAGTATGCCGACGTCCGCGGTTCAGGCTGTACTTACGCGACTTAATATTCTACAAGCCAGTACAGGTGTTCCCATGCTATGACTTGCGAGCACAGATATCTGACCAGCTGCACGTCGCAAGAGGACACGCCCACCTCTGTCAGCAGACCTCGCAGCTCACATAACAAAACTGCTCACTCTCTGTTGTTTTGTTCTGTGATTTTAATTTAATGTGTGTATTATTATGTGTTTGTCCTGCATCTGTCTGATGTCTGTGTTTTTAATTTGACACCTTGCGCGCTCAGACACTGGCCGGTCCTCATGAGGGCATGCGCGCACACACACATGTGCACCGTGTGTTCTCTGGACAGCGACAGCTGACAATGTCGGCACAGTTATACCCATGTATGTTGCTCGGTCATGCCACCCTCTTGTTGCACTTTGACAATTTTCACAGACAGGTCAGATGTGATCTTCTGCTGTCTACTATCGTACCAGGTGCGCGAATAGCCCCACCTTTTGTAAGTGTGCAGCGAGTGGTGTTATATGTTCATGTGTGGCACCTGGAATTTGGCCGACACCTGCCGAGAGGGGAATCTAATGAGCATGCACAGGGCATTTGCGGCCACTTGTGTGCAGGAATGGCTGTAGCGACAGGTATATGACGTGTTTGAGGTGGCTTTGATTTTTCACGAATGGCATGCAATTCCTCCTTTGTGCAGTAGTCGGCTTCATTCGTGTTATATGTGAAGGCGCCCTTAATTGTGAAGCTGCTGAAGTGCACTCAGCATTCAGATCAGCAGCTCTGCTTTAAGGTGCTGGTGAGTGAAATTAAAGCAGATATCCAGCGTTCTGTATTGGTGCACAATGCCCATCCTGAAGACAGTCCTAATCTGTCCCTCTCATTGATCCCAGCATGGTGCGGTGTGGTGCCGAGTACTGCAGGGTGGAGGTGACCAGCTGTTGCAGGGAATGATAGACATTAAGTTGATCGTGGCAGCATCCTGAGGCCATTCAGCCTCCACTTCCAATGATGGATGTGAGGACCACAATATGTTTTTCAGCAGTTAAATGTTACTGCAAAATATTGTCTTCAAAACTGATCTCAAATGAGGTCATAATGAGCACTTATCCATTATTAGACTGACAGAGATCTGTGCACTCTGCACGCACAAGTTAAACTATGGACTCTCATTGCAACACTGAACACATGCATTTAAGCAGTGGATGTGGACAAAAACATGCTCCTATTTTGAACTTTTAATACATTTTACAAATCTGTATGTGGTCTCCTGTTTCTTGGGTCTGTGCAACATGCCCACATGGACTGTGGGTAAAGATATGGAGAAACCATAGAGTTGTATATATGAAAGTCAGAGTGCACACTACCTATACTGCTAATGTAACACTGCTGTGACTACATGGGTTGCAGCAACTATTACCAAAGAGGGCAAAAAGGGCAAGAAGTACCCGGATGTGTAATACAGCGTGTGTTGTGTGAATGCAGAGTCCAGAAAACCAAGAAGAAAATAAAAAGAACAAAAAATAAAAACCCAAGCCAGACACAGCTGTTTGCTTTCATATATGTAACTTTATGGGAGAAACACTCCCAACACATCTGTGTTGGGAGGGGGCGTGGCTAGCAGCAGCTCATTTCTTTTTAAAGCAACAGGCACAGAAATAGTTGCATCAGTGCATGGTATGATCTTGATTAATCCATAATTATGTTAGTTTTGTTGGTCAAAAATGTTTGGATAGCATGGTTTGTTGACATTTTGGAGACAGCCAGGTGCCTCTGTGGTTGTCAGATTCCCTACAGTTAGCAGCCCAAGTATAAGATTAATGGAGTCAATCTGTCAAAATCATGCAAATGCTGGCACAAGCACAAAATTTGGCACAATGATTCCCAAGGTAGTACTTACCCAGAATGGTCAACTGCACAATTGAAAATCCAAGATGGTCGTGAAAATGATGTACTGAAAATGGCTTTTTGCATAGAAATGCTCCTATGACATCACAATGGATCTGTTTTACAGCATCACTGAAATCCAAGATGACACTTAACTTATAGATGGCCACCAAATTGACCCTAAAATCTTTTGTGTGGAAAAAAATATATATATTGTTACTTATTTGATGTGTGACATTGGTGTCAAATTGTAGGTTTTCAGGCATGCTGGGTTTAACTTTTCATGTTCCAAAAACAATGACATTCTTAGTGGGGCAAATTGCCATTTGGCCATGTTAACTGCAGATATTAAAAATAACAACACAGTATGTTCAACACAAAACACCTTTAAATTGGCCTACATGCCATAAGAGATGATTCAAAATGTGCTGGGTGAAAACCATTTACACGCAATCTAATAAATTACAACAAATGACAACTAAATTATCATAAAATGGAATTTGACATCAATATCATTTTAGTAGATTAAACAGGAGAAGTTCTATGCAAAAAACTATTTTTTTTATGTCTTCTTGGTGGCCATGTTGGAAAATAGCTGCCGTCTTGAATTTTCAAGTGTCCAATCAACCAGATATGCTAAGTTATATCATGAGAATCACTATGCTCAGTTTGGTGCTTGTTCCCCCAAATGCATGATTTTCCCATTATCTGCTCCACTACATCAGGCTGCAGCATGTTGAACACCATTCTGTTCCTACCTCATCTGATTTTTCACCACGAGGGAAAATATTGCATTTACCAGTCAAGATGATGCCCATTCACGCTCTCTTCATCCTCGATGTGCAAAAAAGAAAAAAAAGGCAATGCCACAGTCAGCTGCATCCTAAAGTGGAAACGTACTGAGTACACTGTGCATCCTTTATGCCCACCAGTGTTTTCTGTATTGATTTTTAAACAACTTTGATATAATTACAGAAATAAATTAGGCATTCACCATTGCCACTACAGTCGTGCTGATTTCTCAGCCGGCACTGCCTAGTTATGCAAGTGGTGAGTGTATATTCAGACCCCAGTCACTGCAGCTGTGACTGTCACGACTGCAGGCAGAGTCAGAAATATACATGCACTATTTTGATTATTTATTCTCTGGGGCCAATTGTTCATGGATGTCTTTTTAACTTGTCAAGGCCTTTTAACTTCCTTTTAGTTATAGTTGATTGCAGCTTGTAGCTTCTCTGAATCAACATAAAAAGGTGTTTTTGGCAACACTCACTGGATTGATGAGTACACAGTACAATGAGAAAGTTCAAGGGGCTCGGTACAGATCTGACAGTGGTGGGCACAGATAACCAAAAAATTAACTTCCATAACAGATAATTAGATAACTGAAAAGTTATCTTTGATAAAGATAAAACGATAAATCACCAAAAAATGTATCAGAAGTTACAGATAACCGATAAATTCCAGTATTGTCTCTGGTACATTTCAACTACTAACAAACTGAATTTGAGTTTTAACACCACGATCGCGTCTGGTAGTATCAAAAACGACAACAGACCGAAACAATGATCCCACACTTCTGTCTTTGAACAACTTGCCCTCTGCTGGAAGCTCTTGTTTACTACAAGGCTTCCAGCACAAACACAAACTGAGAGCAGTCATAAAGCCCAGCTCTCTACCCAATCACAATGCTCCAGTCAGGCGGAGGTCTTGAAAAATAAAGCAGTGCTGACTTATGGTTTTGATTTATAAACAGGGTTGGGAGGGTTACTTTAAAAATGTATTCCGATACAGTTACTAGTTACCTGTTGAAAAATGTAATCAGTAACGTAATCCAAGTACCATAATATTATAGTAATGTAATTTGATTACTTTCAATTACTTCTGGATTACTCCAATATCAAATATGCTAATTCAGACAAAAGAAACTAAATATAAATAGTCTTGACCACATAGTACAGTTTATTAATCAAAAATAAAACTGTTTCTTTTACATGGCATGTTCTGTTTTACTTCACATTATGAATTAAGATGCACCCACAATATTGTTTTAAACACACCCAGTGTTCACCTGCTACATTTTCAACAAAAAATACCAAACAAATGAAGGATAATGAAAACTCAGGTGTGTGCGGATGAATTTGTAATTAAAAGTGCCAAAAATAAAACTGTTTCTTTTACATGGCATGCTTTGTTTTACTTCACATTATGAGTGAAGAGCACCCACAATATTGTTTTAAACACAATGTTCACCTGCTAAATTTTCAACAAAAAATGCCAAACAAATGAAGGATAATGAAAACTCAGGCATGTGCGGATGAATTTATAATTAAAAGTGGCTTGCAGAACAATATACAAAACAAAACAAAAAAGTCTACTACTTATTCAGTAAATTCGCACCATGTTCATCATATCAGTCCACTTATTGAACTTTCAAAATAAGAACAACAGCATAATGAAAGCCATTAAGTAAATACTGTCAGTAAGGAGGCGTGGTCACCATTTTAATTCCGGGCAAGTTAGTGATTTGCGTACATAGAAGTTCAAGAAACAGGTGGAATATACCGGAAAGCTGCGCATGTTGGCAAAGCCAGAAACGGAGGAACAAGGGAGACAATATTTCCTTCCATAAGTAAGTGGTTTTGGTTATTCTTGTCACTTTGTCCATGATATTTGGATGATAAACAGCTGTATGTTTCCTGCCGTACCTGTGTCGCCCGATGACATGGACCATTAACTCTTCACTTATGTCTAGTTGATATTTTCCACTGCTAGACCAATGTCTAGTTAAAATACTTGTTGTTAGTGATTAAAATTGTTTGACAAGACTGGGGATTTTTTTTTTTTAATTTGCACCTTAAAATAATGAGATTATAATGACCTGCGCTGTGCCGCTCACAGTCACACCCACACAGAGAGATGTGTACCCACACCACTGACTTCATTAATGAAACTCGGTCAATAAGGGATACTTGTGTAAAAATATAATATGTATATAAATGTAATGTAATGGTTTTAGGAGCCACGCTGCGTTGAACACAGCAGCTGCAGCAGGACGCCTCAGCTCAGCAGCTTGAACAGCGCAGATCCGTGTAACTTTCAACACTAATATTTGGGAATGTGTGTGTGTCTGAGTAAGTTTAATACTTTCCTGACATAATTTAATGTAATTTAATTTTACTGGCTCAATATCCAGGTCAAAATGGCATTTTAACACATATTTTGCAAGCATTTTTCTGAGTGTGTCCAGTCGCGGATCTCCATTGAAAATGCATTAACATTCGGGTACCTCATCAATATTTTCGCCCGGTGAGGAGACATCATGTCGCTGTCTATGAAGGAACGTTTTCATTTCAAAGAAAAAAATATATACAGATAATATCATAAAATACATTAAAATTGTAATCCTGCAAAGTAATCCCCATTTTTACTAAATACACCTGTAATCTGAATACGTCTTTTTTTCTGTAACTGTAGCGGAATACGGAAAAATGTGTCCTAATTACGTATTGCCGTTACATGTATTCCGTTACTCCCCAAGCCTGTTTATAAATAACATTAATACTGATAGAATAACTCCATTAATGTCAAGTCTGTCATTTGTACAAAGTTAAAATATAACATATATCTTTTAATGTTGAATAATGCACTAATTCTAAGGTTTTGTAACAAACACAGACAGAACGCAAAAGATTCTGGGTAAAATGTGCCTCTGCTGAACACTGATTGGTTCAGTCATTCATTATGTAAACCAACACGTTAATATGACGTGTGTCGTGTGTTGGTGTTTACAGATAAATGTGCTTTTGTAAAATATTCCATTTTTTTATTTGTAAAAACAGGCATTTTTACGGAGCCCTGGAAGTGTCATCGCAAAATGTTTTGCATGTGGAGAGAATGTGCGCTCATTTTATTATATTGTAAAACGTGTACTCAATATTGTCTTGACACATAAATGTTGGCTATTCGCCCTATTGACGTTTCAAATCCTGAAAAACCTCGGAGAGGTCGCTGCGCTGCGAGATCTCAGTAACATTAAGAACTGCATTGAGATGCTCTGATCACACTGCACACAGACAACACCATTAACATGCGTAAACATGTTAGCATTACGTAAACTGACATGAATATATTCTCTGGGTTTATAGATGTTGTTATTGTGTTTATTTTATGTAAACATGTGAGAATCACAGGCTGTCTCTCCATTATTTTCAATGGGAGTTGCTGTGAGCTACGCTCGCTTCCTGTTCATGTCGTTTTGGAGGAAAGTGAAGTTTGCTCTTTAACATCTTGATCAGTGATGCCGGTAACGCGTTACTTAGTAACGCGTTACTCTAATCTGACCACTTTTTTTAGTAACGAGTAATCTAATGTGTTAATCTTTCCAAATCAGTAATCAGATTAAAGTTACTTCTCCATGTCACTGTGCGTTACTATTATTTTTCATTGTGGGTCGATAGCAGCATTAAACTTGGTCTGTGGGCAGGAGGTCGGGGTTTGACTGAACTGCCTACTTTAAGTGAGCTGTGAGCTTTTCATCCGCGTTTTTTTGCAGCTGCTCGACTCGTCCTCACCTCTTAAAGCGCGGTGATCAGCACACCTGCACTGAGCTTTACAAAGACATTTTTATACTTTTTTCCCTCCTTTATTTAGAATTCTGAGCTGAGCCGCTCTGTATCTGGTCATTAAAAACAGCTGATCCTCTGCGACGCGTCAACAACTAACACTATTTTCCACTCAAATGCACCTAAACACTCTTTCTGAGGACCACATGATGTGAAAACGCAATAAAACTTTCTTACCTGTAAATCTGGTCATGTTTTCTGCATAAATAAATGTAATCCATTCTTTGTGCTCAAACGCCAAAGCAGGGGCGAATCCAGATGGAATGGGGGCGTGGGGGAGGGATGTGCCCCCCTCACAACACCCCTAGATTAAAGGTCCAGTTTTGAAGCCGTTTTTTACTACAACTACTAATATTGCTTAAAATAATAATAATTTCGACAAGTAAAATGTTTAGAGAGAATTTAAATGTTAGAAAAATGTTAGAATTTAATAGTTACATTTATAAAAAATGTAGGTTCGAAATTGCAAGTTTTACTGTTACAGTGCTGTCAACAGTTAAATATGAGGTCAAGAAAGAGGTCTTTATTTTACTTTTTATAAAACAAGTATTTATTTTCATTGAAGTCAAGAAAGGGTGACTATAAAGTGAATTTTGGCAAAACAGGTATCATTGTCATGTTGAGGTGGCAGAGGGTTGTTGTCGACAGCTGGGCAAAGTAATTAAAAAAGTAACTAGTAATCTAACTTAGTTACTTTTACAATTGAGTAATCAGTAAAGTAACTAAGTTACTTTTTCAAGGAGTAATCAGTAATCAGTAATTGGATTACTTTTTCAAAGTAACTGTGGCAACACTGATCTTGATTATTGTTCTTTACAACACTGTTTGTCCTCTTTGTTCCAGACTAATATATATAATATGTCTGAAATTCGGTTTGCATTTATTATCACCTATCGTGTTGATTCTCTATATTGTTTGACTGCAGCGACTCTTTGGCAAGCAAAGGATTATGGGATACGTCAATAGGGCGAATGAACACTACTGGCCAGTAGATGGCAGTAGAGACCTTGAAAACTTACCAAAACAAAATTCTAGGTAATCCGTGTCTGCTACATTTAAGATGTAGACAAAACGCAAACACAATAACAACGTCTATAAATCCAGAGAATATATTCACGAGAGTTTTAGGCACTAGAGTTTAATGCTGTTGTCCGTAGAGCCTGATCAGAGTGTTTCAAATGCATTTTTCATGTGGTGAACGTACTGAGATTACCCTATCCTACCCATAATACACTGCTGGGTACAGCATATATCCACACTAAAACCTTAAAAATTAGCACATTACTTTAAAACTAAAACATATATCTGATATTTTCACTTTATAAAACTTCAGACATGCAGAGGATAGAGCGGTTTCTTCTTAAAGCAGCTCTTCTCTGTTTTGCAGAGGGTAGAACTACATATCAGCTACGAAACATTTAACAGGTAAGTGCTGAACTGATTTTAAGTTTTATAAATATTTGTAGCTGTTCAGCTTTATTTACCACGTTATCGGTCTAAAAATTATCAGACAAAAATTTATCACAAGGTAATTAGTCCGATAATGGTTTTTAAAGTTATCTACAAAGATAATCCGATAATGAAAACATTATCTTCGATAATTATCGGTTATCTGATTATCGGAACTGTGCCCACCACTGAGATCTGACAAAGGTGATCGTACTCAATTTACAAAAGGTCAGAAATGTCTCTTGGAGTCATTTCTCAACAACTGTAAATTGCAACAACAGTTCAAAGAAGGTCTGGTAGAAAACCCAAATTGTCAATCTCAACTGAGGAAAAATGGGTTCAGATCGTCAAGATGTTGGAACATGAGATTTGCCTCGTAATAAAGAGAGACTGCTGTACAAGGAAGACTGCTTGACTCCAAAATTCTCAACTTGACCTTCTAGGTGAGCGCATAAAGAAAAATCACTTCTTGAGGAATGTTTGTTTGATGGTCAGGTGAAGATAAGATTGAGTTGTTTGGCTACAATGATCTCTTTGGGGGAGTAAATGGGAGGCGTAAAAACACTGTACGATCTGTTAAACATGCTGGTGGTGGTGTTGGAGTTATGCTGTGGGCTTTTTTGTCTACCAGTAGAACTTGGTGTATTGCATAAAGTTATTAGAATAATGAAAGTGCGTTACCTCAGAATTCTTCAGAAAAAAACTCAAACTCAACTGAAACATAGACTTGCTTGAACAGTGTTTCATGGCAAAACCATGATGACATTAAGGTTTTGGAAAGGTTTTCCCAAAGTTATGACCTCAACCTTACTGACAATATCTAGATTAATTTAAAGATGGGAGTTTTATAATCATGCTGTCACAGAAAAACAACAACAAAAAAAGTTTTAAGAAATCATTGAACGCCCAATATCACCATGGCAGTGGTGTCCTTACGCCCCTGATGGCACCTCTGTGATAACTACAATCCCAAATCAGAAAAAACAAAAAAACAAAAAAACTGAGACTATGGAAGAAGTGACTATAAAAACCTGTAGTGATCGTTACATTTACTTTGACTTCTGTTTAACGTAAACTAACAAATGCACTATATACAATTTCTCCAACCACAAACACAGAGGCCTGTAACTCCTTCAAATTTGTCAGGGTGTCTTGGTGGCTTCTCTTTCCAGCACTCAGATTTAGCATACAGTGTCACTCTGTTTGTATTTATTAATGATTGATGTAAATTGACTCGAAGATACATTCAGTGACTTGGAAATGTTCATGAATCCATCCCTTGCATGAACCTCTCTGTAAAAATGATGATTTAATCATTGCATTTACAATAAATTGCTCACGTTCAAACTTTCTTTGGAATGGGCTGCAGGTCTTAAATGCAGGAATAGATGTATAGTAACAAATTAAATGATGTGGACAGTGCAACTCATGAAATGTCTTGGGTTCATTCTGTCTGCAGTGAAACAGAAATAAATGTAAGGATCACTGCAGGGGTTTTTAATTCACTGTTTTGTCCCAAACCTTTCTGATTTGGGCTTGGATAGTAAATGGGAAAAGACTTTAACTGTTGATGAATCACCAAGTGATTGATGCAAAAGATGAATTAAAGACACATTGTTTGCATGTTCAGTTGCATTGTTCGAAGTAAAGCTTTGTCAGTGTGCATTATGCACGTACCGAATGTGTGCCAAATTGAAACAGATGCTTTAATTCTACAATGCTGATGTTGCTGGGGGCCTTCAGGTGCGATTTGGCTGCTCTGATAAATATACATGTGCCAAATAAGTGAGTGTGTTTTGTGTATGATGTTTAGAAGTGATAACCACTAAAGTGTGTGTGTGTGTGTGTGTGTGTGTGTGTGTGTGTGTGTGTGTGTGTGTGTGTGTGTGTGTGTGTGTGTGTGTGTGTGTGTGTTTAAACAAACCAGAAAACATTTCATTTGTTTAGATGTGCTCATGTGGAAGGAGGACTCTCTTTTTATATTCATGTTTCCACTAAAAAGGCCGTCATAAATAATGTTAATGGTTTCCAGACTGAATTCAATTATGTTTGACACCAAGAAGAAATTAATAAGAAGTAGCTTGTGCTCTTACTCTATCTGCATGTCCCCCCGGAGGACAATGGGAGCATTTCTCCAGTTTTCACACAATGCTTTTCTCTCTGTGGTTTGCTTGGTCAGGAAATGTATTTAATCCAGTGTTAATTTGATGTAATAATGAACAGACACTGGCGACCTTCTTTGGCTTCTATGCAGCCAGTACTGTTGGATTCAGTGTGCAAGTAAAATAAATCAGAATATTTTCACTTCAGTGAAAAGTGGGGCATAAATATTTCTCAGCTGCTTCAACACAGGTAAAACTTGTACACAAATTTAGTTCAGCTCTTATATGATAGCTGTTAAAAACCATTTCTGATGGAGAATAGAAGCGTTGTACCTCATCCAGACAAGAGATTAAACAATACATTCCTAACCAGGAGAAACAAATAACAGAGGCATCAGGTGTTTTCAGTAAGTTCTGAGTGATTCCATTAGTGACAGCTGGGATGGAGATGACTGAATGTTCAGCCAACCAGAGGCACAGGTCCTTAAATGAGAATTGTTCAAGTACAGAGTAGGTCATTTGTGTACTTGCACAAGACATGCTTAAAAGCAAAGCAAAAATGCTGAAAAAAAACAATTAATAGCATTTTAATATTAAATTGTTTGTGGCAAAGTCTGTTGAACTATTATAGAAAGATTTTCCTGAGTGATGTAACAGGAACACTGCTGTCAGAACCTATGTGCATGTTTTTACACATGCAAACCTTTAGTAAATCAGGCCTTAAATCAATGACAAACACCATAGCTCCTGAAAAAAAAGTGTATGCTTATTTACTGACTGTGCACACTGAGGATGCATCTTTCCAAAGTGCAAAATACTGTGCGCTCCCCATTGAACAACCATGCTATCATGAATTTGGGGTGTGTCCACTTTAGCATGCAATATTGTGCAATGTGAATATGCAAATAGGAGACGTCTGCAGGTCAGCGACTGACCACTTGATCTACATCCAACATGATGGAAGAAGAGTGTTTTTTTCACAGCGGAGTTCAAATCCCCATTAAAGTGCTTCAAGGATGTTGTTGTGCACACAAGAGGTTGGTAGCAGTGAGTGGGCACTCTGATGTGTTTTGGCAGTTGTCACACAGCAAGCTGGTCACGATATGTGGCACTAAATGTTCCATCTGTGCTGATAAGCATCGCTGACGCCGGCCCCTTTAGCCAACATTAAAACAAGGAGGACTGATACAACGGTAACCGAGCAAGGTTGAAGGCACAGTCAGAGAGAAACCAGAGTGCTGCTCTCTGCTTGAATATTGTTGTTATTACTGTATTTAAACTGTCTTCATCAACATCACTGCTTTAAATGGGGCTCAGCGTCATCACTCTGTGGTAATTATGCATCAGGCAAACTCCAGGTTCATTACCAAGCTGTCACGACGTTCGAGTGTCAGTCAAAAGTTACGGAGGAGTCCACCGAGGCATTCCAAATCCAGCAGCTCCCTCACTCTTTCAGCAGCCTTCCTGTGGCCCTGCTTTAATTCTGTCTGAGTCCCTGAAGGCCTCAGAGAGGACAGGGTCCAATTAGTTCACAGAGAGGACAGCGAAGGATCACCCAGAATCCATTAGATGTGGGGAATGAAATGGATCCAAAAATGGGTGGGAGTGGGATTTGTCTGTCCAATCACGGCTAATAAACAACAGAGGACAGGAAAAAAACTACAAGGCACTTGGAGCACATACCGCCTCCAAGACCACATATGTTTCACATCATAGTCATAATAAAACTTCGCATTTTCTAGGACATTATCCATCTGCTCAACAGATTTCATCAATATTCTCTCAACTTTCTGAGTTAAATGTTCCTATGAGCCAAACATTCTTCTGGATCTCAGTTTCAGAATGTAATCTGGATCACCTCCAAAACAGAGTCACTTATTTACTGGAACATTATCTAGCTGCCCTTCAGATTTAATTCAAACCTCCTTAGCAGGTGTAAATACAAAACTCCCATCATACTATGTAATTTAAACACTCAGTCATTCCTCATTTGATTTCATTTTGCCATGTCTGTTCTCATACCCCATCTAAAACAACAATGTGGGAATCATAATGTCCATATGTACAGGAATCTTGCAAGGACATCTACTAGATTGGATTTCAATCAAACGTCAAACAATAGAGGCTGGCCAAGTTATGTGTGCTACCACCTAGTGTTGCGCTTCTCTACAATGCATTCTGGGAAAAAGGTTGAACTGCCCCGCTATATGTGATCACGTCACTCTTCTCAGATCTGCCTTGTACCTGTTCTACAAATGCTAATAATGCTTCCTTGTTTTTGTTGCACACATGTAGTTCCTAGACCAAATTTCTTGCAGTTGTTTCCTGGTGAACTTTGATCGTGGTACATCAAAGCCATGTTGGATTTTCTGTGTCGACTGGTTGCCCAGATGAGATGTAAATTTTTACCCACTAGGCGGTAGTATATGTACCTCAGGCAGCCTCTTTTACAGTGGTAATATCAGGCCTGATATTATGGTGTACAACCCCAATTCCAATGAAGTTGGGACGCTGTGTGAAATGTAAATAAAAACAGAATACAATGATTTGCAAATCCTCTTCAACCTATATTCAATTGAATACGCCACAAACACAAGATATTTCATGTTCAAACTGATAGACTTTTTTGTTTTGGTGCAAATATTTGCTCATTTTGAAATGGACACCTGCAACACATTTCAAAAAAGCTGGGACCGGGGCAACAAAAGACTGGGAAAGTTGATAAATGCTCAAAGAACACCTGTTTGGAACATTCCACAGGTGAACAGGTTAATTGGAAGCAGGTGAGTGTCATGATTGGGTATAAAAGGAGCATCCGCAAAAGGGTCGAGGATCACCACTTTGTGAGCAACTGCTTGAGAAAACAGTCCAACAGTTTAATAACAATGTTTCTCAACATTCAATTGCAAGGAATTTAGGGATTCCATCATCTACAGTCCATAATATAATCAGAAGATTCAGAGAATCTGGAGAACTTTCTACACTGTTATGTGCCACAGTCTAGGGCACTGGCAACGCAACTGACAAATACAAAAAAAAGAGGGAAAAAAAGGCGCGAGTGGAAGGTGCTCAAAAAAGTATAACACTTTATTAACAAAACATAACAGAAAAAAAGAAAATACGACAAAAGATTAAAAACATGCTGCAGCAAAAGGAAAACCCAGATGCTCCGAGGCATGTGGCACGCTGGACTTTTATACTCCCAGGTGGGCATCAGCTGGCAGGTGCTGCTGATCAGCTGGGCGGATCTGAGACGTGGAGGCAAGGCAAAACCAACATACGTAACACCTCCCCCCATAAAAGCCGAGCCTACACTCTCCAAAGTAAAAGTTACCATAACACCCGGTCTTAAGGCCTCAACCATGCCAAAAGGATATAGATGCCCACCACCACTCACAACAAAGGTTATGACCAAACACAAGCTCGGCTGGGCTAAAACCAGTGGATTCTTGAGTGGCATCCCTAATAGCAAACAACATAAAGGGAAGGCCCTCATCCCAATCTTTTCCAGTCTCAAAACAAAACTTACTCAACATAGACTTGAGAGTTTGGTGCCATCTTTCTAGTGCACCCTGTGACTCTGGATGGTAAGCACTAGACACGGAGTGGGTTACACCAAATGACTAATGTCTGCCCAAATGCACGAGACAAAAAGTTTGTTCCTTCAATCAATCAATCAATCAATTTTATTTATATAGCGCCAAATCACAACAAACAGTTGCCCCAAGGCGCTTTATATTGTAAGGCAAGGCCATACAATAATTACATAAAAACCCCAACGGTCAAAACGACCCCCTGTGAGCAAGCACTTGGCGACAGTGGGAAGGAAAAACTCCCTTTTAACAGGAAGAAACCTCCAGCAGAACCAGGCTCAGGGAGGGGCAGTCTTCTGCTGAGACTGGTTGGGGCTGAGGGAGAGAACCAGGAAAAAGACATGCCGTGGAGGGGAGCAGAGATCAATCACTAATGATTAAATGCAGAGTAGTGCATACAGAGCAAAAAGAGAAAGAAACACTCAGTGCATCATGGGAACCCCCCAGCAGTCTAAGTCTATAGCAGCATAACTAAGGGATGGTTCAGGGTCACCTGATCCAGCCCTAACTATAAGCTTTAGCAAAAAGGAAAGTTTTAAGCCTAATCTTAAAAGTAGAGAGGGTGTCTGTCTCCCTGATCTGAATTGGAAGCTGGTTCCACAGGAGAGGAGCCTGAAAGCTGAAGGCTCTGCCTCCCATTCTACTCTTACAAACCCTAGGAACTACAAGTAAGCCTGCAGTCTGAGAGCGAAGCACTCTATTGGGGTGATATGGTACTATGAGGTCCCTAAGATAAGATGGGACCTGATTATTCAAAACCTTATAAATAATAAGAAGAATTTTAAATTCTATTCTAGAATTAACAGGAAGCCAATGAAGAGAGGCCAATATGGGTGAGATATGCTCTCCAGATTCCTTGTTCCTTGATCAGTCTGAACAATCTTTGGGAGACCAAATGTAGTAAAAAATTTAATAAGAGCTTTTATGATAGAGGAAGCAGTGATTCTTCGTAGAGGAACAGCTTCAGGAAAACGAGTGGTAACACACATCATAGTCAACAGAAATTGGTTACCAGATTTGGTTTTTGGTAAGGGGCCAACACAATCCACAATCACATGCTCAAAAGGCTCACCAACAGCAGGCACAGGGCGAAGTGGTGCCAGTGGCACCACCTGGTTTGGTTTTCCCACAATCTGGCAGGTGCTACAGGATTTACAAAAACGAGCCACATCAGTTTTCAGACCGGGCCAAAAGAAATGCTGTAGAACAGGATTATAGGTTTTAGTCACACCAAGATGACCAGACCACCAATGTTCATGGGTTAGAGATAGCACATGAGGTCGATAACATTTAGGGACCACAATCTGGAACACCACACACCAACCGTTGGAATCATCACTGGTCTCTGACCAAGGAACCCACTTGTGCATCAACACTCCCTGGTCCAGGAAGTAGTGGTTGTTATCCGTTGGGCTCTCTAAAACAGAAAAAACATTTCATTAAAGTAGAATCAGCTTTTTGAGCTTCAATAAGAGCTTCCCGTGTTAGTGGAGGAGACATAAGCGAGCCTGTCCAGAACTCCCCAATGTCCACATTACTCTTCGTGTCCTTCTCATCTCAGCCAGAAGATGGCGCACCATCCCCATACAAAACAGGGGCGAGCACAGAGTCACTTAAATCAACATCACCTTCCGGTGTTCTCTTTGCCTGGGCTCGTGTCAAGACGCACGCTGGAAACACACCAGGGTGATTTGTGGCCAACTCATCCTTTTCAGATCCTGGAATAGGCTGACTGACAACTTCAGGAGCCGGGTAGACTTTTCCACCTGCGATGTCATTTCCCATGATAAAATCTACTCCGTCAATGGGAAATTGGTCACGAACAGCCACTGGAAATATGCCACTAACCTGCTTGAGTGACAGTCAGTATTTGAGCCGAGAGGCAACACCCCAGAAAGGATAAAAGACTGAGACCCACCCGTGTCCCACAAGACCTTAACAGGGCGCTTTGCCTCTCCTGGTACCGAAACAAACCCCTCAAAAATAAAAGGTTTAAAACACTCATCAGGAGTAACAACTGGCATGCAAATGGACCGAATTACAGCCGGAGGCACAGTTTTAATTAAACCCACACCTTTAGATTTTGGCCCAAGTTGCTGTTGCTGCTTGCGTTTCAGGACATCACAATCAGCCACAAGGTGACCAATTTTATGGCAATAAAAACACTGCCTTTGCTTTTCAGGCCTGGCACTGACCGAAAAATTAGTCTGTGGCGGTTTGTCAATTGGTTTAGAAACAGACTTGCGTGTAAAAGTTGCTTTGTGCGTAAGCGCAAACTCATCTGCCAAAACCGCAGCCTGATGGAGCGTAGTTACTTTCTGTTCATTAAGATAAATGATAATATCCTCAGGTAGAGAGTTTTTAAAGTCTTCAATCAAAAGCAACTCACGCAATAACGCATAAGTGGACACTTTACTGGCGGAACACCACCTGTCAAATAACAAGCTTTTTTCGTGGGCAAAATCCACAAAACTTTGGGTAGAAGATATCCTTAGCCCCCTAAAATGCTGTCGGTACGCCTCTGGGACCAACTCGTATGCGCGAAGAAAAGCGCCCTTCAGTTTATCATAATTTAGGCTATCTGAGACAAACAATGACGCACACGCCTCTACTGCTTTACCACTCAATTTGCATTGCAGTAAAATAGCCCACACATCCCGCGGCCAGTGTAATGCGACCGCAATGCGCTCAAAAGCCCCAAAATACGACTCCACCGTCGCGGAAAACTGGAACAAGCGGAATGTTTTTAGTGACATCAAACGCATCATGCGGACTGACCGGGGGAGGTTCCGTAACCAAACCCCAAACCTGCAGCTGCAGCTGCCGCATTTTAAAAACCGACTCTGCTTCCAACTTTCTCAACTCCACTTCTCTAGTGGTGGCAGCTTCTACCTCAATGCGCTTCAACTCTAGTTCATGTCGGAGCTGAAACTCTCGTTCTTTTTTCTCTCTTTCATTTTTAAGATGTGCAATGCGCACGTCCACCCACACATCACGAGCAGAAGTGTCCGCACCAACTCCCGCAGGAGAAGGGCTAAACTTGTCCTTCACCTCAGACACACCCGCGCCTGAGCTCACCTGCGGCAACGGTGCGCTCTCTTGACCGAGACGCACCGGGGACGCCACTGCTCCCCCCGCAGTCACTTCAACACCCACGGATTCACCACACACCGACAAAACAAAAACGCCTCTGCTAACCAACACAGGCAGCACAGCTTCCCTCACCTCACTCACATGCAAACCAGAGGAGACGGGAACGTCATAATGCTGGGCGATTTCAAGTAAATCACACTTTCTACAGGCATTAAACACAGAAATTGACGGTTGTGCCACAAACTCCTCCAAATTACACGTAGCCATCACTCACCAAACCATCTCCAAACAAGCCACATCTAATCACTACACAGCTGATCCCACTCACAGCCGATTACACACACACAGCTGACTCACCAAAACGCTGCGTGCAAAACCACAAAGTCTTCCAATCACGCCAATTACGCGCACCCACGCTCCACTCACACAGGGCCACAAAAGACAAAAACAGCACACTATAACCTCTCGGCAGCCGACACAATTATAAAGGAATCCCAGAACCCCAGAAAAGGAAAAAACTAGTCTATCTTCTGGAGCTTGCCGGGCTCGAGGCCACTGTGAAGCCCCCGCCAGTGAATACACACCGCCCAGGATTCGCCCCGAAAATAACAAACTAAAACAAAAAACGGGCACCCGATGGAATGGTAAACAAAAATCCACCAAGCTGGACACCCCCCTAGTCTAAACTGGGATTCACAGCAAAAAACAAAGCCATAAAAGCACAAACACGCCCACACAGAGCGTACGCACACAGACAGAAAAATGTCGTACAAACCAGCCCTCGATCCGATCCAACCTGACGGCAATCCCGGACGAGCCCCCAAATCTGTTACATGCCACAGTCTAGGGCACTGGCAACGCAACTGACAAATACAAAAAAAGAGAAAAAAAAGGCGCGAGTGGAAGGTGCTCAAAAAAGTATAACACTTTATTAACAAAACATAACAGAAAAAAAGAAAATACGACAAAAGATTAAAAACATGCTGCAGCAAAAGGAAAACCCAGATGCTCCGAGGCATGTGGCATGCTGGACGTTTATACTTCCAGGTGGGCATCAGCTGGCATGTGCTGCTGATCAGCTGGGCGGATCTGAGACATGGAGGCAAGGCAAAACCACCATACGTAACATACACGTAAGCAGCAAGGCTGAAAACCAACATTGAATGCCCGTGACCTTCGGTCCCTCAGGTGGCACTGCTTTAAAAACCAACATCATTGTGTAAAGGATCTTACTGCGTGGGCTCAGGAACACTTCAGAAAACCATTGTCAGTTAACACAGTTCGTCGCTACAGCTACAAGTGCAAGTTAAAACTCTACCATGCAAAGCGAAAGCCATACATAAACAACATCTAGAAACGCTGCTGCCTTCTCTGGGCCTGAGCTCATTTGAAATGGACAGACGTAAAGCAGAAAAGTGTGCTCTGATCTGATGAGTCCACATTTCAAATTGTTTTTGGAAATCATGGACAAAAGAAGACAAAGACATCCAGATTGTTACCAGCTCAAAGTTCAAAAGCCAGCATCTGTGATGGTATTGGGGTGTGTTAGTGCCCATGGCATGGGCAACTTACACATCTGTGATGGCACCATCAATGCTGAAAGGTACATCCAGGTTTTGGAACAACAAATGCTGCCATCCAAGCAACGTCTTTATCAGGGACATCCCTACTTATTTCAGCAAGACAATGTCAAGCCACATTCTGCACGTGTTACAACAGCGTGGCTTCGTAGTAAAAGAGTCCGGGTACTAGACTGGCCTGCCTGCAGTCCAGACTTGTCGCGCATTGAAAATAAGTACCGCATTATGAAGCGCAAAATACAAAAGACAATGAAGACCCCGGACTGTTGAACAACTGAAGTCGTACATCAAGCAAGAATAGGAAAGAATTCCACCTACAAAGCTTCAACAATTAAGGTCCTTTTCCACTACACAAAAGTAGCACTACTCGGCTTGACTCTACTCTTTTTTTTTTTTTTTGCTTTTCCATTAGGGTTAGTACCTGGTACCTGGTGCTTTTTTTGGTACCTGCTCAGGAGCGGTTCCAAGCGAGCCGAGCCGATATTAAAAATGTGACATCAGCAGGCTGCTGGCCACTGATTGGTCAGAGAATGTCATCTTGGACAGTCATGAGCGCGCTGTCCGAGAACGAGAATCAAACCCGCCATTTTTAATGCGGTGTTACAGCAACCGTCCTTTTCTTTCGTTTCACAGCGAGTTTTTTTACTCGCGCAAAACCACAACACTGTCCGTGGATGAGTTTCGGACATTTCTGTCTTTGGTGGTAGAGGAGAGAATACAGAGATCTGGATGAAGCCATCCAAAATGAGAAAATGTCCCAGGCTTTGGCCGCTCACAGGTACCAGACATTACAGCAACGCAGAGAACAGCTGAAAAAGCTTAAAAGTGATTAAAGGACCACAACGGCCAGAGTAGGTCGGACCGTAAGGGTTGGAAACGGTTCGACCGTTGGAACACTGTTTACGGACACTGACCGGCGAACAACGGGAGGCAGGATGACTGCAACTCGGCCATAGTTTTGTTGGAAGCGACAGATGGTAAGTGTTTTTGTGAGTTTGTCTGTAGTCTGCTTGAAAGCACTGTTTAACGTTAATTATCCCATTGGTGGGAAGCACACTTTAACAAACGAAGATTTTGAGTCTAAACTTGTGTTAAAGTAACATCGTTGTCTCATATCTTGCCTTAAGGAGAGATAACTGGACTTTTGTGTTTAACTGATGCATCATATGATATTTACTTTGTAAGTGCAACTCCTCCTAAGCTGCTGCATGGATTTTATTTAAACTTAACACAATGTATCTTAACATATTTAGATGTGCTAGAAGGAAAATAATTCTGGTCCAATATCATCAAGGGGAATCTTTTTCTTTTGAATACATCAAAAATGTCAATTACATGCTCAGAGTTTGACCAGTTTCTTTACTCAAGTATTTGTATATGAAAGATTAATACCCCCGTCACACATAGCCAGAATGGTGTCAGAATGACAAATCGGCACAGATCTGAAAAGTGTCAGGTTTAAGTTCTAAAACGTTCTGACAGCCATCTGCGAGAGTCCACACAGTTGGTCAAAATCAGCCGGCGGCCCTGAGTGTGATGCACATGTTCAAAACCCTCCGGGCACCGTTGAGATGGGACATGGTGGTCCATGTGCAGTCTGGGGATCATCTGACCGTAATTTACATATTCTGATGGCGGAAAAACAGAATCTGAAATGATTTGAGTGCATACGAGGGAACCTTGAGATGGATGTGGCATGGCAAAGCCTGCCGGTATGACATTTAATAATGTCCACCTCCAATGTCCCCCACCGGAGCGCAAAGGAAGTGTTGAAATGTATGTGGCATGCTTCATCATGATAATAATTATGAATTATTATCATGTACAGTGAATGTGAACAGCAGCTATCAAACCGAAAGCACCGTGCACTACTGCGCGCACGCTGTTGAAAATCTGAACAGGCTGTTATATCCACAGTACCCCTTACAGTACAGATATTTGTCCATTCCTTCCCATGGGTGACGTAAATAATGTTAACTATTGTCTCCATCATACTATGGGCAGCTGCGCCTCTCCGTGGTGTGCAGTAACGTGTCATTGCACGTGTCAGGCTTGAAGCTGAACGGATCTCACCGCTGTAATATATGATCACCTTCTAACTCTGTAGGAGATATAACATGGAACTGTTGTGCCAGGCCATTAAACCATTAATAACCATGAATCTCACCTCTAACAACAGCCCGGGAGTGTTTCACAGCATGGACATAGACATGGAGCCGCGACCGCAGCCTGTGGTTAAAATCCTCTCACCCGGCTGCTGTGTGCTGGAATCATTCATGCAAAATTAAATCCCATGTGATAATCCAACCACTGCGGTGTCCAGAGTTGTGTTGTGCTGCTGAAGTGAGCCAAAACATAAAAAAGAAATTAAAGTTCTCTGGAAAGGCTGCGTCTGACACATGGGACAGCATGGCCCACTGCCAGCAGTGACCAGCAGCTGGCAACGTCACACACATGTGCCCTCTGCGCACACGTGCGCACAAACATAGCTGTTCATACAGCCATTGTGAACACATGCACACACACACACACCCAGCGATCATGTCATTAGTCCAGCACATCTGCTACACATACAAGCACATGAGGTCAGTACCATTGTGAAGGGGAGGACGAGCGCAGAAGTGACCACACCATGCCGGCTTTGACACATATGGCATGGGTCCGGTCCATACGTTGGTTGTACTGCTGTGTTCAGTACCGGCAGTGACTGTGAGGAACACAGCGCTACAGTCCCATGTTTGCCATCCAGACGTTTGGACATCGGGCAGTCTTCACCACCTTTTATGGCTGTCTGACGGCAGCCTGTCTCATGTACCTGTTGTCTACATACGCTTTCGATGCCATCATGCAGGTGTGGATGAGGTAATCTGGATGTGTTTTGACACTGCTGACCATGCCTCTTTTCCTCCCAACTGCGTCTGACACTATGTACCAAATTTTTATTTTTATTTTGTTCCTGGGTACACAGTGTGTTTTCTTAACCAGTTATGCCTTAAATAAATAGAAAATAGCTGTTATTTCACAGAAACTTTGCTTCTGTGATCAGGACAATGATATTTTGAAATTTGTCTGTTTTCAAGAATATTCTCGATTCGCCTTCACTACTACTGAGTAGTCTTCTAGAATATTCTTTAACTGCTAGAACTGTCCAGAATTTTCTAGAAGTTTCCAGGATTATCTAGAAATTCAAGAAACTTTTAGAACTTTCTAGAACGTTAAAAAAAAAATAAAATCAAAGTTTGTGCTGAATGTAGTCATTTTTCCATAGACTTTAGACATAAGCAGTTGAAATATAACACTTAGAAGCCAGGAACAAAAATTGTGTTACATAGTGTTATAGCAATATTTGCCATGTCGGGATGGCTCCTGCACATTCTACCTATGTGTGATGGGGGCATTACTACCACTGATAACACTTTTTAGGTAACAGGCATTGCAGAGCAACGGCGTTCATTTTATGGGGTTGATCACAGATTTCTAGTAGTTATTTTTATCTTTGGCCTCTTTCACACTTACTGTCTTATGCCTTTTATCCTTTTTTTCTTATTCTCAAACAATCTTCTAAACCTCAGCTGTGCCGACACGACAGCTTATTATTTTTCTGATGGATGATGTGTGTTTTTTTCACTTTAAGTGAAAACTTTCATTTTAATGCCTTGGCTGCTGGCCCTCAAACAAATAAGCAGACTGTATGGCTTTGCACAGCTGTCTTTATCTAACAAAAAATGACTGTCATTTGAATCAGAAGAGAAGCATTGAGCTTTTTTCTGCATTCACTTGATGCCATGATAATCACTTGGAAAAGCTGTGATAAGTGCTTATCGGTTGCTTGTTGAAAACTACTGAATGAAAAAAGAGTGTCGCAGGTCCTTGTGTCTGCACAGAAACCTGATTAAAGAAGATCTGAGAGGCGATGCAAAGGAATGTGTGAGAGAGTTGAGCGATGTGAGGAGGAGCTCTGCTCATATCTGAGGACCTCTTCATGGGGAAAAATCCCGTCAGCTGTGGAGCGCAAATGAACCTGAAAATCGTTTTTGTGCTGTGCATGTCTCTGGAAGTGAGAGGAAGCCAGAGCACATGGAAGGAACCCACACAAACAAGGAGAACATGTATACCCCACACAGAGACAATCAAGTGGGAAGCAAACCCATGACCTTCTTGCTGTGAGGCAACAGCTGACTAAACTCACTGTGCTGCCCATGCAGCTGATTTCATTAAATATAAAGAGTACTGAGTGAAAATAAAGGAAATGATACCCAAACAGCTCACAGGAAATTACTCTGAATCAAGAAGAAGTCTACATTGATCATGCAACACTAGGTTTGCACCAAGGTTTCAAACATGCTAAATTACAGATGTAATTTCCGTCCTTGAAATTGATTTTAGTCTGGATAAATTGTGTTGCATGTGCAAACCTCATCTATTTGCATCTTCAACAACCACAGTTTTTTGCATTAAGGTGGACACACCCCATCTTCATGAAGCCATCTTGCATCTTCATGAAGCCGATTTACGTGCTATTTTGTGTCTTGGAAAGATGCAATCCTCATTGTGCACCATTAGTAAGTCAGCATGCACATTTATTTTACAGGAGCTGGGATGTTTGTGCACATTTTTGCACATGCAAACCATTACTAAAGCCCTGGTCCCACCGAATAATAAAGAATGAATAATGAGCCATGTAGCGTGTTTGTTTTTTTGGTATGTGGCACTAATTTCAAGAAGCTCAAAAGTTAAGGGGCATTTACACGAGCATGCCTTTGCTTCATGACACATCACCTGGACTGGTTCAGCTCCTATTTAACTGGTAGGACTATGTGCGTTGGCCTCGGGGTTCGTGAGTCCTCCTCCGCTCCACTTTTATATGGGGTCCTACAGGGTTCAATTGTTGGACCCCTACTCTTCTCCCTGTATTTGCTTCCCCTGGGGTTCTCAGAAAGCATGGCATCAGCTTCCATTGCTATGCTGATGACAGCCAGCTATATGTCCCCCTAAAGAAAAATTATGCCTCTTCTCTTCAGCCCCTTTTGTCCTGTCTTGAGGATGTTAAAGCCTGGATGGCACTGAATTTTCTTAATTTTAATGAAAAGAAAATGGAGGTGATTGTTTTTGGCCCTAGCAGCTCCTGTTCTTCCTCACCTGTCCATCTGGGGCCTTTGTCAGCCTTTTCAAAATCTACTGTCACAAACTTGGGTTTTAAGATGGCCAACGATTTTAAACTGGACCACCAAATCAGTGCAGTAGTCAGTTCGAGTTTCTTTCACTTAAGGCAGCTTGCTAAGGTTAAGCCTTTTCTTGCACAGCACCACTTTGAAACAGCAATCCATGCTTTTATTATCTCTCGGCTGGATTACTGTAATGCTCTTTATTACGGAATTAGCCAATCCTCCCTTGCACATCTCAAGCTAGTTCAGAATGCTGCTGCCCGTCTGCTAACTGGTGCACATAAGAGAGAGCACATTACCCCTATCCTGGCCTCCCTCCACTGGCTGCCTGTGCATTTTAGAATTCATTTTAAGATTATTTTATTTGTTTTTAAATCTTTAAATGGCCTTGCCCTGCCCTACCTCTCTGAGCTGCTTCATGTTTACGCCCCTGCCCGCCACCTCCGGTCAGCTGATCAGCTCCTCCTGCAGGTGCAAGCGTATGCTCAGAGGGGACTGAGCTTTTTCTGTTGTGGCTCTGTTGTTTATTACAGATAACCGATAACTATTAGTATTGATTTGGACGTGACCACAATCAGATTACATTGTCGGCTTCTGATAAACCAGTTTCACTTTAAGCGCGGCAGGAATTGTTGGGTAAATTCAAGGATCACAAACACAAAGAACACACAAAAAATGAATGAAAAAAAAATGAAACCCCAAACACTGTCATCATCTTTCAAAAGCAGTAAAACACAGTATTAGAAGTCACAGTTTATCTCGGTATTAGATACTATTTACGAGCTAAAAGCTGCTGCTTTTTTCACAGGCTTTGATCCCTTCGGCTTAAACAACCGAAATACGTCCATTAATGTATTGATTGGCAGAGTAAAATACACATAGGAAATATGAATTACCTGTTAGTTTCAGTGGGATTCATGTGAATAAATAATCCACATAAAGCATCATTTTTTAATGCAAAACAATGTCTAAACGTGAAGAATAGTCCCACCCTCTGTACACCGAGCTGCGACATGAGAGCCCCCCCCCACCGAGTCTTAGCGATTAAATTACAGCCACAAAGAAATAAAATAAATTAATGTTAAAATTAGTCTGTTTTGTTTTTGCGTTGAGTGGACCAGTCACTGTAACATCCAAAGTGAACCTGAACTACACTACCAACAATGCTCCCTACGTCAACCGGCCAATCGCATATTGCGCTTAATGATGAAGTCATCAGCAGGTGACAGGCAGCCAGTCTGCTCCGTGGCTATAAACACACAACAAATGGACTAAAATGTTCAATTTTAGGGTTTACAAACTTTTTTATCTGTTAAACTTTACCAGCAAAAAAATGTTATCGGACTGAAAGTTATCGGAACTAAATTTATCAGAAGATAATTGGTCCAATGATGGTTTTAAAATTTATTTGAAAAGGTAATCCGATAGCAAAAACATTAGCTTCGATAATTATCTGCTATCAGATTATCTGAACTGTGCCCACCACTGTTAACAACATGTTACAAAAGCAGGACGAAGATATCCTCCTTTCAGTTTTCCACAGTAAGACACTTCTGGCAATTTCAGAATTATGTGATTAGATAAATATTTCACTCATAAAAGAAAATAAACATTCATCAACATAAGTGATATGTTTTATACAAAATGAGTGTAACGTGATGTTCAATGACATCATGTTCAAAAATGTCATGAATATAATAATAATAAATTTAATTTATAATGTACCTTTCATTAATAAAAATCTCAAAGTGCTACAAAAACAAGGATAAACAAGAGAATAAAAACAGAAAATCGTAAGATAAAAACAGTCAGCAGAATAGAATAAAATCAAAATAAAATAATAAAATAGAATAAAAGGATGAAGATGCAACAGATTCCAATTATTGAGACCTGTGAGAGACCTGTCTAAACAGGTATGTCTTGAGGCTTTTTTAAAGCTTCCACAGTTTGTGGAGCCCTCAGATGGTCAGGGAGGGAGTTCCAAATATGAGGGGTAGCTGAACAGAAGGTCCTGTCTCCTATGGTGTGAAGTTTGGCGCGAGGGAGACGGAGAAGATTAGTGTTGTATGAACTGAGGGAACGGGAGGATGTGTGGGGAGTGAGGAGGTCTTTGAGGTATGTGGGGGCATTGCCATGGATCCATTGGTGGGTGATGAGAGCAATCTTAAAGTGGATTCTGTAGGTGATGGCATGCCAGTGAAGGTTATGGAGTATAGGTGTAATGTGCTCCTGTTTACGTACTCTAATCAGAATTCTAGCTGCACTGTTTTGAATGTATTGAAGCCTTTGAAGGGTTTTTTTTCCCCCAGATATCCCAAAGAGCATGGAGTTACAGTAGTCAAGCCTAGAGGAGACAAAGGCATGGACAACTTTTTCAGCATCCATGATGACGTCGTACTGCAATGAGTGTAGTTTCAAGTTGCTGAAATGGTTCACCCATGGATATTTGGTTTGCCCAAATATCCATAAATGGAATTGGTAAAAAGTGAAGCCTGTGTCACCTATGGAACAACCTGAGGAACAGCAGTAGGCACAAACAAACCAGTGACTCCTGGCAATTAACCTTCAGAGAACACAGCCCCTGGACAGCAACCACATCATTGATGCTTTTGCTCTTAACCACAGGTGCATTGTGCTGTTATGAAGACCTTAACAGTAGGTGAAAGATTTTCTCCTCTGTCTGCTGTTGGCATTTTTCTCCTGAGGCTATAGACTACATGTGTAGGTCTGTGAATATTTGTATTGAACAGTAGCCTAGGTTAGTGTGCGTGATATTCTGTATGTCATTAGTGACTGTTGCAGATGAGAATGTGGCTATGTGTACACATGCCCTTGAATATGGCAAAGGTGTAGCAGAGAGCCCTCATGACACATGAGCCCACAGGCCCCTCATTAAAATGCCAAAGTCCTCCTTTGCACCTGCAGAAAAAAAATCTCTGGAGCCACCATTGAATCCCACTTGCTTTGTGTGCCGGACGCTATATATAAAATAATTATTTTGGAACAGATTAATCATTTTCTGTCAGAGCTTGGATGTTGAAAACACCTATAATCGCTTCTGGAATCACAAAGGACATTTGGAGCTATTTTCCTGTCTCTGTCTCGTGCGCTGAGGTGGAGAGCATATTTAGAACAGCCTAAAAGGTAATTATTTGTAATGTTTATATTGTAGTAGCTTGGTAAAACAGTTGCATGTTCATTCCTTCTTCATAAGCAGCTGTAAAAGTATGTTTATGATAGTTTTAACATCTTGTTATAATGGATCAGATGAGGTGCACTCTGAGGGTGCTGACGCAATGACTGGCGCTCAAGGCAAGCATTACACAGAACACGAGCTCGCAAAAGAGTTTTTTTTCGGACATTAACGGACAAACACAAAGTGGATTACGGTGTTAAAATGTAAAGCCGTGGAAGAAATAAAGCCAGCCAGAAGAAGCACAGAGGCGACTGTCCAGGAATACAGAACGCGAGCATGGAAAAGAGCGATTTTTCAGACATTAATGGATGAATACAAAGTTAAAAGTTGGATCACGGTGTCAAAATTACTGTAAAGCCACGGAAAAAATAAAAACAGTTAGAAGAAGCACAGAAGCGACTGTCCAGGAACCCGTGGTTTGGTTCTTGCTGGTCTGGTGCATTTAATGACTCTGGAACACAGGTGAACAGCAGCCTGGCACAGGGCGCACACCGGCCGGACTGTGTGACAACATCTTGAATGGATGCTGTGAATTGAAAACCCACACTTTAAAGGGACCAAGTGTGGGAGGGCTGGATGGTTGGACCAAACCCATGCCTAAACGTGCACTAACATCGCGTTACATGGCGCTACATGCATCATATGTGGTTTGATGTGGATCATATGTAGTAGTGACATGAGATATTCGAGGCTGGATGGGGCTTAAATAACAGATCGGTCTTGGCTCATCAGAGGCTGATACCTGGCACATGTGAGGTACAGAGAGGTACGTAGAGGCGCCTTAGTAGCGGATACGTGATAGCTTAGTGGATCATTTTTCAAATAATCGCTGACACACACCCATGTATGGTGCATTATTCATGGATTATTATTCGGTGGGACTGAGGCTTAAATTAGATCCATCGTAGGAGGGCTTGAATATGAGTTTGGTTTAATGTTACTGAAAAGGTTGGAACATGCATTATTGTGACATGGTGATACTTTGTTTAAACTTGAGCATAGTGATGCACTGCAGAGTGCAACAATCCTGCATATTCACATTTCAGCCCAAAAACACTGTGGTGGGACACACAATGCTCTGTTTTGTTGTGCTGGAAAAATCACATTTGCACACAATGCTCTTTGTGAACTTGCTGGTTGTTCAAAAAACACTTATCCTCAGGCAAACACGTTCACAGAAACTTTTGTTATGTGGTAAAGGAGAAAAATACAGTCGGCAGAAAAGAGCTCATGGAAATTACAGTTGTCCACAGTGTTTTCAAAAGGCAGCGCAGGTCAAAAAATAGCAATTGCAAACATTCATAACGTCAAAAAAGAGATTTTCTTCACATCCTAGTCACATTTTTCATCCTTCATGTATACATGAGCCTCAAGATTCAAAACAATCAAATCAAATATAAGTTATTGTCCCCAGAGGGAAATTTTTCTTTGGCAAAAGTGGTACAACAGCTGCAGAGCAGAGAAACAAAAAAGAGATACAACATAGGTAAAATCACACATAAAATGAATGCTTGCCTCAAACAACCTAAAAGCTTGATGAAAATCACTCTGAAGTAAATGTGTAATATGTATTATTCTGAAATTGACTGATATATTGGTTGGCCGACGATATCAGCTGATATAAGCCTTTCATAAACATATTGGTATTGCTGTTATTTTTGCTGATATGAAAATGTATATTACAAAATAAGTAATACAGAAAAAAAAACATTGGCTGTTTGATATTGTGTCATTTACAGTGCTGTTGAGCATGGCTGGGACCTCCACCACCCCTTGGTCACATTAGCTACAAGAGACATTTGAATAGCGATCAGCTGCCATTCATTCAATCAGAATGGGTGTTTTACAGCATCAAGAGACAAGCTAGATGATGCCGAAATAGACAAGAAGTCTATTTTATCCAAATGCTGAGGGATGCAACACAGCCTCTGCCAATCCAACTGGAGGCAGCGTGAAAGAAGTGTGTTGTGCATTGGTTGATTATTATTTATAATAAAGTTCATGTTTAAAGTGTAAAATGTTAAGTCTGAATTACATTTCTTTGTCATAAGAATTTGATAATGAAATGTTAGGAATTTTTTATGTCTATATCTATCTATGTCGGTCATTTAATTTATTTTGCCATAGTATAAGCCCCCCCAAAATCCATATTGGTCAGGTTCTATTAGGGCCCCTTCACACACAACATGATTGAAGCCAGCTAGTGCACGAAGGAGGAATTGCATGCCATTCATGAAATTCTGAGCCGCCTCTAATGCCTCATACACCTGTTGCTACAACCATTCGGGCACACAAGTGGCAGAACGACAAAGTGTGCCCTGTGAGAGCCCGTTCAATCCCTCTCAAGGCAGGTGTTGGCCAAATTCCAGGTAACACACACCAACCCACATCTAATACTGCTTGTGGAGTACTGGTTCACGCTACGCGTTCACCTCCCCCCACCCCCCGCAGCGAGGCGCCTCTCATCTGATCAGAGTGACACCTTGTTCTGTGCATTGCTGGACAAGCCAACAATATGCCACTTTCAGTCACATATCAGCAGAAATACACTATAACAAACTCTGTTTGGTCAGTTATTATGGTGCTTTTTTGCTGTAATTAAAGACAAAAACCTCCTCTTCTATGCATCTTAAATTTCTCTTTAAAAAAAAAAAAAAAAAAATTATCTCCTTCTTGATTTTATCCATTTTACACTCCTGTTATAAGACAGTGATTGTAGCGCAGTGGTAAAGTTTCTGTCTGGTAATCAGCGCTTTTGTAAACTGCATGTTCGAATCCTGTGAGTGGTATTTGTTTTTTTATTTAACCAGTTATTTAACCAAACAGTTCTGGATTGCATCCTCTTTTATTCATTACTTATATCAACCCAGTGATTTCACTAATTATACAGCTGGTTTTTATTTTTCTACACATCAGAGGTGCGATGTGGGGCAACACATTCCAGCTGCTCGCACTGTGTTCCTGCACGCACATGATGGTTCATGAGTCCCTATTTCATGTTTGTTCTTCCGGTTTCTGCATCTTTCGTGTGTTATGTCTGAAAGAGCCCTTATTAACAGAATGAATAAAAAAAAAAAATAAAAAAAAATCTAAAATCCATGATGGGTTTGTGCTGTGAAAATTTGTCTGCAAAATACATCTTTACAATTTACACTTAGAAACACATTCAGTTCACTTTTTTTTATCATCTTTCGACTTTCTGTCTCCATCTCATCCTGTCCTCTGTCATTTTCAGTCATGCCAACCACTTGCATATCCTGCCATTGCCCTTCCACTCTTCATTTTTACCACACGCTATATTACTTTGAACAGGTGACCCAAAGTATTTAAACTCATCGACCTTCCTCCACTCTAGCCCTTGTAAACTCAGTATTCCAGCATGCTCCCTTTTTCATGGATCCCATCAAGTCCACTGAATTTCATTCACCTTCTCTTCAGAGCATATCTCCACCTTTTCAGGCTTTTTTTTTTTAACTTGCTCCCTCCCTCATAGTCCATGGAGACTCATGTCTGATCCCATCCAGCAACCTGTTCATGACCAATGCAAACAAGGAGGGCTCAAAGATGATTCTGGATGAAATCCCACCCCTATCTTGTAGCGGTTCTCATTCCTAATGCTCACCTTACCACTGTCCTTATACATATTCTGCACCACTCCTACATACTTAACTCTCTCTCCCTCCCACCTTCATCATATTATCAGAAGACTTTCCCCAGCATCCTATCATAAGCTTTCTCTAAATCCACAACTTATCCATCACCATTTTCAAAACAAGCTTCTCAGCTTCCATTACACTTCCCTGTAAGTTCATGCTGTGACCTATCAACTTTACGCCTCTATAGGTACTGCAGCTTTGTAAGTCACCCTTGTTCTTTAAAATCTGAAACAGAACACTTCTTCACTGCTCAAGCATGCTCTCATTTTCCAAGATTTTACTAAAAACTCTGCTGGCTTCTCTCCTGCACGTCTCCATGACTCCACTGGTATGTCATCTGCACCAACTGCTGCCTTTCCACTTTTTATCCTTGTTATAGCTGTGCTTAGTTCATCTTTACTAATTATTGCACTTCCTAATTTGCTCTGCACATCATTCAACCTTCTGTACCTAATTTTCTTTGTTCATTAACTCCTCAGTGTACTCAAGCTCTTCTTGCTTGTTGGCACATTTCCATCTGCATTCTTTCAGCTTAACCTGTTGCACATCCTTTCAGCTCTGTCCTTTTATCTGGCCGCTCTGTACAAGTCCTTATCTCCTTATTTAGTGTTCCTTAGCTTTGGCCATGTCTCTCATCCCCCTTATGCCTTCATTTTGTGTCCTTGCAAGCCACAGTAAGGTACTCAGAGAACACAACCAGATCCAGGTTCAGATTCAGACAACACTACTGATCCCAAATAGGGCAATTCATCTGCAGCTTACCCTGTCCAATCGCCAACAAAATTCAAACCAGTCACCGGTAGTAACACTTTATTAACCAAACTTTATTAAGACTAGATAAAAGTAAAAACAAGGCCAAAACTGGACAGACAAACACAGATATGGTGGACAAGAGGTGACACAGCTACCACCCTGGTACTACCACAACCATCTTAGGGCCTTCAAAAGCTGGGCAGCCAATCTAACTAATAAGCTCCACCCACCAGGACCTGCAGCAGTAAAATGACAAGCAGATAGGGGAAAATTACACTCCCAAGCCCAACAGTTTAAACAGTCATCCTCTACCACTGCCTCTGCATATACACTCTCCCCTGTCTTGGCCAATGACACCCTGCTAGACAACAGTACCATGACAGCTGACGGTAACTGGGCCTCCCTTGATCTGGTGTGGAACTTTTATTTGTGATGTGCATGTTTGACACAATTTAAACTGACAACCTTGCTGGTGCAACCCTTCTCACTTATCCTAGATTGGACACTGAAACCTGGCTGAGATCAACAAATGTTTGTATAGTGATGCCAATTTCAATAAAAGGGAACAACACCAATAAGAAGAGGAAGTAAGTAACTTGTGTTTGAAATAATGATGCATGTGGATAGTCTGAACATTTTGGAGTGTGTACAATGTTAACTTTTATGCCAAATGTACAGCTGTGCTTCAGATTACAGAGCAGCATGACAATTTATGGAGTTTGATTTCATGCATAAAACAGAAATATGTGAAAACTCTGCAAAATGCACCATTTACTTGATAACAAACATTATTATCACTTTACCGAGGCGTTGCTAGGCCGGTAGCGTAGATTTACGTCGTCACTACCTGGCTATACCCGCCCACACTAGTAAATGAGTATCGGCATACCCGCCCGCTGTGCATAAACAAATGACATCATAGCGCGCGCATGCCAAGAGCTGTCCGCAGAGGAAAAGATGAAAAGGCGAGAAGTGTGTGTTGGTCCCAATATGGATATTCCAGATGATTTTATCATGGATAGTACGATAGTGAACAGCAGCCAAAGCAGCCAGCTTGATGAGGACGCACTGGCGAATTTGGAGAGCAGCGCGTGCCAGCCAACACGACAAAAGTTAAAGTGAGGCAACTTTTTATGTACGTGTTTGCTGGGTGTCGTGCGTTTTGAAATGACATTAAATACGAGGTCTATTAGAAAAGTATCTGACCTCATTATTTTTTTCAAAAACCATATGGATTTGAATCACGTGTGATTGCGTCAGCCAAGCTTGAATCTGCGCATGCGTGAGTTTTTTCACGCCTGTCAGTTGGCTTTGAGTGAGGAGTGGTCCACCCCTCTCGTCATTTTTTTCATTGTTTAGGAATGGCTCAGAGACTGCCGCTTTGCTTGATCAAAATTTTTTCAGAAACTGAGGGACATCAAAGTGGACACCATTCGAGAAATTCAGATGTTTTTTGGTGAAAATTTTATGGGCTTCAAAGAGATTACGGAGTGTTACTGTCGCTTTAAGGACGGCCCAGAGTGACTGGTGGTGCGCCGTGCTCCGAAGCCGCCATCGACAGGCTGAGCGACCATTTCATTTCTAAATGGATGGCTGTATGGATCCGTGACCATCATGTGCAATTTCTCTGGTTATCACAAGAGCTGGACATCAACCATTTTCCGGCAGATTTCACTTTTAACAAGAGATTTTGTCATGGAAAGCCGAGCGGAGGCTTCGCGCATCACGATGGATTCGCTACTGGAGCGAGACAAAACCACCTCCGTTTTGGTCTCACAAGACGGCTTTGAGATGGCGTTCAGACAGCTGTCAGTGGTTTTTCCATCGAGTGATTATCGGAGAAATTGTGGATGTGCCTGGACATGCCAGAACATGTCCTGTGAGGCTTCATCACGGCGTTGCTTTGCGCCATGCGGCACCGCTGTGATGTGAGAAGCCTCCGCTCCTCTTTCCATGACAAAAACTCCTGTAACAGTGGAATGTGCCGTTCATTTCCAAACTGGACACTGTGTTTTATCCGGGATGTCATCTGGCTAGCACAGGAATTGTGAAAAGACGTGGACATCAGCACTTTTTCGGCACATTGAGACAGACATGCGGAGGAATTCCGCGTGTCACGGCGGTGTCACATGGCGCAAAGCAACGCCATGATGAAGCCTCACAGGACTTCTGGACCCTGCAGCTACCATTCAGTGGTCTCACTGAGGAGTTTAAGGTGGCATGCACACAAGAAGTTCAGTATAGGGACTCCAGGGATGGAAAGGTGTCATCAGCAGGCATTGAGGTGAGAACAGGAAGGAAATGGAGAGCAGAGATAGCACTGGAGATGGCGGAGTCATGCCTGAGACAGAAGGCCCTGGTGGGCACCCTGGCAACTGGCCGAGCAGGACTGGGCTATTTCCCAAAAGCCCAGGTCAGCAAGGCCAAGGGTAAGGAGAAACACAAGCTGCTCCTGGAGGAGGTCCGTGCAGGGGTGGAGGAGGAACGGGTGAGCAGGGCAGGAGGACTCCGGCAGCAAGGAGCATGGATGAAGTGGGAGAGTACATTGCAGAGCAGGATCACCTGGGCAAACATCATACAAGCAGACTTCTTCCGCGTCCCATTCCTGGTGCAAGCACTCTACGATGCCCTGCCAAGCCCAGCGAACCTTCATGCCTGGGGGAAGAACGAAACACCTTCCTGCCCACTCTGCTCTGGAAGAGGCTCATTAGAGCATATTCTCAGCAGCTGCCCCAAAGCCCTGGCGGATGGTCGTTACCAGTGGCGCCATGACCAGGTGCTCAAATCAATTGCTGAGAGCCTAGCCTCAGCTATTAACACTTGTGGGCAGCACCACTGTAAGAGGAAGAAAGCGACCTTCATCAGAGCAGGAGAAAAACCCCAGGCACAGGTAAAAACAACAACAGGCCTCCTCCACACAGCTTCTAACTGGCACCTGCAAGCTGATCTTGGAAAGCAGTTGAAGTTCCCACAGCACATTGCCATAACATTGCTACGACCAGACTTGATCATCACCTCCGAAGCTTCAAAACATCTTATCATGCTGGAACTCACAGTACCTTGGGAGGACTGCACAGAGGAAGCAAACGAAAGGAAACGGGCCAAGCATCAAGAGCTGGTGGACCAGTGCAGGAACCAAGGCTGGAGGACCTACTATGAACCCGTAGAAGTTGGCTGTAGAGGGTTTGCAGGATGCTCACTCTGCAAAGTTCTCATTTGGCTGGGCATCACTGGAGCAGCCAAGAAGGAGGCCATTCATGCCGCAAGCGAGGCTGCAGAGAAAGCCACCAGGTGGCTATGGTTGAAGAGGGCTGATCCGTGGGTTGCTGCTGGGACACTAGCTAGGGCCTGATCAACCCTGGCTGGGTCGCCTGGGCGAGGGTGTCTGATGTTGTGAGACCCAAAACACTCGATGACCCCAGGCTACATCACTGATGAAGTGTCCCAGTGCATCCAGGAGATGTTTCTTGCTCAGGGAAATGACTCCGGTCCCACTTTCCTCAAATCCGTGAGTGTCAGAGCTGAACTTTAATTTGTACTTCTGTTACTGTGCACACCCAGACTGCTGGGGTTTTTAATGTGAATACATTGCGATAGGATGGGACATTTTATCCGATGTGAACGAAAATCCATTGTACAAAATCCCTTATATACTGTTTTTATTACATGGAAAACAATACAAAAAATTTGGGACTTTTTTGTCCCATGACTGCAAATATCTGGTTTATACAATGACAGTTTAGGTGAACTTTACTGTACATGGGAATGAACAAGACATTTACTTCTCAAAGCTTTGACGATGAAGTCGCTTCCATCCCACACAGCTGACTTTATTTTCCCAAATTTTTCTTCTGTTCGGATCTGAAGAGAATCTACATCTTGAAGTCCTTGCTGTGTCTGTTGTCTATTTGTGCCTCCAAATGCACAGCAACCGTTCATTTTCAGTGAATAAATAAATAAAATAGCTGGATTTCCATGCAAACAGATTAACAGCAAACACTATTTTGGACCCAAGATGGCACAATGAGTCATGTGACATTTTTTTTTTAATTTTCAACTCATCATGTTGCCACTCTTTCAATTAAGGCACACTAGAATACTGACCCCCCACCACCCCTTTATTAGATTAGAGCCTCTTTTATATTCTCTGGTAAGGGCCGCTTCACACAGTGTACGAATAAGTACAAATCAGGGCGAATCATAGCAGAATAGCTTGTATGAGTGAACCACAAAAACAACGAGCCAGCAGGCAGACGTGAATGATCCTGCTGCGATGGATTTGTGCACATGACTGTGTCGTACATGACCATGCACAAAACCATCGCAGCGGGAACACAGTGCCAGCAGCTGCAGCATGTGTAACCACATCGCGCAGCTGCTATGAAAAAAGAAGAAAAATACATGCCACCCACGTGATTCGAACCTGCAATTTACAAAAGCTCTGATTACCAGACAGAAACTTTTCCACTGCGCTATAATCACTGTCTTATACAAAGAGTGTGAAATGGTTAAAATCAACAGAGATAAACTTTTTTTTTAAAGAGAAAAAAGCACTGTGATAACTGACCAAACAGCGTTTGTTATGACGTATTTCTGCTGATACATGACTGAAAGTGGAGTATTTCTTGCACTATCGGCTTGCTGTATAGTCCCGTGGCAAGCCGCTCACAGGACATGCGTGTCGAGCAGGGCCTGCGCGTGTGTCCAGCCAAACACGACATTCAGATTGCCTGCTGCGTGTCCACATGAACTGAAGGTCTGTTTTAGCTGGGACAGCCTGTCAGTGTGCGCTGTGCACGCTCTCCAGCCCGTCGCAAAAGCAATATATGTTTTTATGTATTTCCACATGAGGACTGCAAGCACACACGCATGTGACCGACAAAACACGGTGTTCTGCAACTGTGATGTCCAGGACCACAGATGTCAACAGCTGCTGCTGTTGGCAGCGAGCCACGCCCCCTGACGGGTCAACGCACAGACCAAGGTGTCACTCTGTGATCAGATGAGAGGCACCTCGCCTGCGGGGGGGGGGGGGGGCATGAACCACATGCACGCCATGTGTTGGGGGAGCGCGTGCGAAACACGCACACGTGTTGTGGGGGAGCCGACACTCTGGCACGCCACATGTGTACTTGGCAACTTCACAGTCGTGGGGGCACTTAGACAAATTTCACCAACAGCTTGAAAGTGATCATCTGCTGACTGTTTTCATGCTAACAGCGCGAATGTCCACACATTCTCTAAGTGCCAAGCGAGCGGTGTTAGATGTTCGTGTGTGTCACCTGGAATTTGGCTGATACCTGCCACGAGAGGGATTGAATGGCCTCTCATAGGGCACACTCTGTCTTTCAGTTGCTGATGTGTGCAAATAGTTGTAACAAGTACACGAGGCGTTGGAGGCAGCTCCGATTTCACGTATTGCATACAATTCCTGCTTCATGTGCAATTTTGCCACATTCGTACTATGTGTGAAGGTTAGGTTGGGTTTTTTCTCACCAAAAAGGGTCCTGCACTCACTGTAATAAATTATTACATTTCAGAGCTTCTAGAATTCAAAAAGCTTCGTGGTGGTGGTGGTGGGGGAGGTAGTCTGGGTTTCAGCTTTTTTTGTTTTTCACCACTTTCATCCCTGGGTAATATAACGAGGATTTTATGTGTATTTCAAACACGTGATCAGCTCAAACGTTTCATGGAGCTGTTTGTCAGAGCAGTTGGCTCTTTATTCACTGTTCCACTCTCGTTGGGGCGATGGCACTGATTAGTTTGTTAACGAGCCTCCAGTGATGCCTTTAATTCACGCCGATCGCAGTCATGCTTTTACTCACTGAGGGAATCAACAATCATCGTGCCGGAAGCAGACGTCTGGCTGAAAGCTGCCAGAGGCTCCACGCTGCACAGCAGATGTCCACAAACAACAAATGGACTCCATCAAAACTGGAAAACAGGGGCAGAAGTGGGCTGACCAGAAAAATCTGCCTTTGACTGCAATTCAAATAATTGCAACTTTTACTGCCTGTGAGGAGGAAAAAAGCTCCAGGGTTAAAGTTTAGACGTCATAATTAAATACAAAAAAAGGTGCTTGCTGTGATGCTTGCTTCAAAACGTTTGGATCTCATCCACCGGGGGAGGCAGAAATGTGCATTTGCATTCTTTTCACCAGTTTTTACACCGCTGCATATGTGCACAGTCTCTTATCAGTTATTGTGGAATTGTACACACAGTCATGTCCTTGCTGCAACTCTCATCTTTTGCCACAAATGGTCGTTCCTGCAGTTACTCATTTGCATGTAAAACATCCCTGTACACAGCACTCTAAAGTCTGAACCATTTTCTAATACGTCTCGCAGAGAAGAGCCCTTGGAAGCCTAAATCACCATCTTGAGTCAAAAAAATCTGAACAATCTCCCGACATTTTTCCCTTAGTCACATTGGCGAGGTCCTCCAATAACCAAAGCAGCCATCCTTATACCACCTTCACACTTAGTACGAATGAGCATGAGCCAAGCTGAATCAGGCAGAAGGTCAAAAAAGCCAGGATTCATGCCAGATCTGGGAGGGAATAAGAATTTCAATTTCAATTTATTTAATTTATATACCACCAACACAAACAAACAAAGCTGCCTCAAGGCGCTTCACACAAGTAAGATCTAACCTTACCAACCCCTAGAGCAAGCACACAGGTGACAGTGGTAAGGAAAAATTTCCTCTGATGATTTGAGGAAGAAACTTCAAGCAGACCAGACTCAAAGGGGTGACCCTCTGCTTGCACCATGCTACAAAAAGAATTGCAGAGGACAGCAGTCCAAACACCCAGACTGCGCTTCAACCTGCTCTGACTGATTTGTGCACGTGCCGTGCGCATGAGCCTCCAAACAAATGTTGGTGAAACACATTAGGATTACCCAGACAGCTGTCAGTATGCAGTGAGAATATGACTAATGCACCAATTGCAGGTGGAGGAAATATAATGGAGGAAATATAATCCAGCAGCACTCGAGGTACCCTGGTGGTGCATTCAGGTGCATTCAGAACATGCAGCCATGACGGAAACATGCCGAACATCCCTCTGACCGCGATCACAATGTCACGAATGCTGTTTTCATGCCATCCGATTGTTTAGAAGGCAGTCAGACTGCGGTCATACAGCGTGTCGACTGCAGTTTTTCCACCTCGATTGGGCCACAAATGTTTTGAACATGTACAAAACATCTGAGGCAGCTGCATGACTATGCCTGACTGTTTAGATGGAGTTCAGAATGCTGTCCGACGGCCTTGAATGCACCTTGACACCTCCTGAATATGTGTCAAATTTTCATTCAGATTGGGATTCAGGTTCATTCGGCCTCCAGTGTGATGGGGGTGTTACTGATGATCATTATGCATGGGTGCAACTATTTATAGCAACCATAATAAAAAAAAACAACAGGGCCAAACGTATGTGCAATGCAGTTTATATACGTAGATGTGTGTGTGTGTGTGTGTGTGTGTGTGTGTGTGTGTGTGTGTGTGTGTGTGTGTGTGTGTGTGTGTGTGTGTGTGTGTGTGTGTGTGTGTGTGTGTGTGTGTGTAGCCTCTCTGCCGAGATCCTGTCAGAACTCAGAAGTGAAGCAGAGTAGGTCCTAATTAGTACTTGGTGGGAACCTTCTTTCCTAAGCTTCTCCCGTGCCAAACAGCTGGGAGGCTGCTAAGGAAGAACATGGACTGTCTGAGTGTATCCATGTGCAGTGCAAAACCTGTGCCAAATCCCAATGCAGATCTGTAATGGATCAACTGTTTTGACCCTGAACAACTGGGAGCAGCCAAAACACAAATGTATAGGTGCATGTACTTGGAAAATAATTTAAGACTCGTGCTCATCAAAGAACATTTTTGTATTATATTAAATTTTGAAGTTCATGCAAGTGTTCTGTAAGACTAAGCCAGTCAGTATTAAACAGATTTTTTTTTCTCCAAGTGAAAAGATGAGCCAAATCATCTAAAAATAGAGCTCAGGTTGTGAAATACTGGAATTCTCTTTTACTTATGAGACAGCTGAGAGCAAGCTCACCTTGTTTAACAGCGTAAAGCCACAATATGTTCTCTTTGCATCCATTTCCACTTAGGATGATTTTGGTTGTCTTACCAAGACTTATTTAGAACTCAAACATACCTCACACTGAAGGATGCAGTTTGGCAGCTGCTGGAGAGATGTTTAGATTAAAGAAAAAGAAACTCATGCAAGAATGCTGAAATAACAAGTAAACAAGCCACAGAAAACCGTTAGAAAATAAAGCAGTCTTTTACAGCTTTAGTTGGAACCACGTTGGACAGGTCTCTGAGTTTTGCAACAACAAAGCAAAGCAATTACAGTTTGAACATCCAGAAAATATATGAAAATGACAGTTATAAGGAGATAATTGGAACAAGAATTTATGTAAATTAGAAATAGAGTTCATCCAGAAAGTATTCACAGGTCTTCATGTTTTCCACATTTTGTTATGTTACAGTCTTATTCCAGAATGGAGTAAATTAAAATTTTCCTTCAAAATTCCTACTAACAACGTCCCATGGTGACAGCCTAAAAGTTTTTGTTGTTGTTGTTGTTCTTGTTTAATTATTTTTATTTTATTTTTGCAAATTTATTTTAAAAAACAAACAAACAAACAAAAACAGAGAGTTGTAGTAGTCCATGCACCAGGAAACAAAGGTGTAGACAATCATCTCCAGCTCGGCTCTGGACACAATACTATTAAGACGGGAAATTTTCTGAAGGTGGAAGAAACAGGATCGAACAAGACGGGTGAATGTGTGTCCAAATTGAGAGCATGGTCAAAAGTAAAACCCAAATTTCTGACTACTGAATGATCAAAGGAGGACAGAGAGCTGAGGTTCCTAATCATTAAGGGAACAAACTCCTGAGGGGCACAAACAAGGACCTCAGTTTTTCCTGTATTAAGAGATAGATAATTAGATGCCATTCAGGCTCATATGGCCTCAACACAGGTCTGCAGCACAGATCCCCTAGTAACATTTTGAGAAGAAAATGAAATGTACAACTGGATGTCATCTGCATAACAATGATATGAGACTTCATCAAACAAGCTCAAAACGTTTCAGAGTGGGACCAAATGCAAAGTAAATACAATAGGTCCCAGAATATAACCCTGGGGCAGACGAGGACATATACTTGGCTGCAGCAACAGGGAAACTCCTTTTGGAAAGGTAAGATAAATACCAATCTTGGGGTGATCCAGAGATGCCCACCCATGACATTAGTCTCTCAAGTAAGACAGCATGATCAACTGCAAGGGCGTAGGTTTGGTCTCAGCTTTGGTAGGGACAATACCACCCCCCCGCCCCCCTGCCCACCACCACCACCCCCTAACCCACTCATACCATTAGACGCACAAGTACAGCATAATACATAACATATGACGACATAATGCTGAATAATTTAACACTTTATTTACATTATTAAGTGTGTAGGCAGACAAACAAATAGCTTAAATAACAAAATTGCACCCAAAATCACAAATCTATTCTATAGGCCTACACCTGAGAGAACAAGACAACAAAAAAAAATACTTGTGGAGCTAACAAAAAAAAAAAGTTTTTGCAACCAAGATGTATAATCTATTCTCTTCATCAATAATGCAGTTGTAGGTATCTGGCAACCTAATTTGCCAACAAAAAAAAAGGGCTTTACAATGATATATATGGTGTATTACGGTAAACGTAAGCCTGTGATGTCATAACGCAGAGGAAAAACATGGAAGTTTCACACTAGTGCGCCGCTGATTCTCATTACCATAAGTTCTCATGTAAGCCCTCACGCTGAAAAATTTCAACACTGACAGCAAGCCAAGAACCTGTGCTTTCCAACAGTATGCTATATGTTGCATATATTACGGTAAAGTGCGTTCGGTGACTTTTGAAACGAGGGAAAAGTATGAAAAAGAGCGCAAAAGTGACAGAAAAGTACAGAGACAGACAGCAAACATAAATGTAGTAATTTTTGAGGAAAAGGCAGGGTGTTAGTGTCATTTGTGAAGGGGTGCGTGCGTGTTTGTGTGGGTGTGCAGTTTATTTTAAGTGTGGCGCACAGCATTGTTCGCAAGCCCCGCCCTTCTTGTTTTTCTGCACCGGAGCAGTGTTGCCAGATATGAAATATGAAACTATCGTACCAAAACCTCAAAATTATCGTACACAAACAAAACGCATACAACGTAGCTATTTTAGCATTTTTTTTTTAATTTACAAAGAATTTTATGTCACATTTTTAAACAGTAATTATAGTAATGGGGAAACTATGGCACAGAAAGAACACAAATGCACAAGCAAATGCACTACCAGACTAGAAAGATTTTTTTTTTCTGTGAAGGGACACAAACGTGTTAATTACCAGACTAGAAAGAGTCAAATTCAACCTCGAGGTCGCTGTCGTCATCCGATGCCATGGCCACTTGTGCAGATTTTGTTGAACACAGAAAAAAATGCTGACACCTCCATAAGGAACTTTAACTTTTTTTTATTCTTCTTGTATATCTCTTTGCTCTTGTGTTTTGTTCGTTTGTTATTGCATTTGTTGAAATAAAGTTTCGAAAAAAAAAAAAGATGTTGGTTGGGGAATCTTCCTGTCACGGTAAAGATTGGATGGGAACTCATTACTTTGTATGGAGAGGGGGCGGGCTTTCAAATGACTTTGTCCCGGTCGCCCAAAGCCAGCATTTGATGCCGCCTGAGTGCAACACCTGCAAAATGATTCTTGGGTGTCAGAGAGAGATGCGTGTTTGGGCAACCAACTGAAATTATCGTACATATTGGATTTTTTCCCATTATTGATCGTACATTTATTGATCGTACATCGTACAGAGGGCAAAACTATCGTACAAATACGATAATTATCGTACATCTGGCAACACTGCACCGGAGCCACCCATCCTCTGCGCTCTGGGACCTCCCACTTTACAAATGAAGCACTGCCTGCCACGAGATGCGCTTTGTTTACGTCCATGTGAGAAGAACGTGAGCTAATGAAATTGCAACATGGGTAACCCTGTCACTCTGGCACGTCGAAAACACAAAACGTGACGACTAAAATTATAGTATCGAGTTCGCAAAAAAATAGTAAATGATTTTGTTATATAAAAAAATTCTAAATATTGGTAGGGACTATTTTGCCATCCCAAAATATTGGTTGTGACTTGTCCCTATGGTCCATATGCAAACCTACGCCCCTGATCAACTGTATCGAAAGCTGCAGACAGATTCAAAAGTAGTACTGAGTATTCACCTGCATCTCTGTGCATTAAAATATCATTTGAGGGTCTAAGAAGAGTGGCTTCTTTAGAGTGCAAGTGACAGAACCCAGAATGAAATTTATTAAGAATGTTGTGCTGAGCTAAAACCTCATTATGCTGTTTAGCCACTTTCTCTAATACTCTGAAAACAAATGGCAATTTTGAAATCAGTCTGAAGCTCTGAGGAATCGAAGGGTCTGACTTAGGCTTTTTTCAAAGAGGACGAGTGACAGCCTGTTTAAAACACTGTGGGACACAGCCAGAGGTCAGTGATGTTGATTATTATTAAAACACATGGGCCAATAGTATGGATAACCTTTTTTAAATAAAGAGGTGAGGACAATATCGAATGGACAGAAGGAAGGTTTCATCCTGTGAACCAGACCAATGAGCTCTTTCAGCAATGTTGGTGTGAAACTGTCCAGTGTTGATGTCCAGGTGAGACATGAGACAGAAGGAAGAGAGGAGCTGATGTTTGCCCTGATATCACAAATTTTACTGATTAAAAATAAAAGTACAAAAAATTCTCACAGTCTTCATTAGACTGAATGGCTGCGGCAGAAGATGCAGATGTAACAATGTCTCCAATTGTGTCAAATAAAATTTTTTGGATTCTGTCGACTGTTAAAAATGAATTTAGAAAAATAGGCAGCCCTCGCATCTTTCACCATGTTGTTACAAGAAATTAATAGCTCCTTTAAATGAAGGAGGTGGAGCTGGAGCTTTGCGGATTTCCACAAAAGCTCCACCTTTCGACAGGTGATGAGGTTTAATAAGGCTGTAACATAAAATGTGGAAAAAGGGAAGTGCTGTGAATATTTTCCGGATGCACTGTATGTTCCCTTTTGCATCCATTTCCACTTGGTAAGACAAACAAAATCATCCTAAAGACTTGTTTACAACTCAAACTTATCTCACACTGAAGGATGCAGTTTGGCAGCTGCTGGAGAGATGTTTAGATTAAAGGAAAAGAAAATCATGCAAGAGTGTTGAAATAACAAGTAAACAGAAGCCACAGAAAACCATTAGAAAATAAGTACTCTTTTACAGCTTTAGCTGGAATTATAATCGCATTGTACAGGTCTCTAAGAGCTTTGCAACAACAAAGCAAAGCAATTACAATTTGAACATCCAGGAATTAGGTGAAAATGACAGTTATAAGGCAATAATTGGCCCAAGAATGTTTCTAAACTTAGAAATAGCATCATATTTAAAAAAAAAAATTTCAGACCAAAAATGTTATGTGGAGTAACTTGTCATAGCAATCAAAATGTAGCCTAAAAAGTCTAAAAGATGAGCCATATTTTGCTTTTTGCTGATTAAGATAACAGCAAAGATTTGTCCGACAAGCAGGACAAAAACCTGTGCTTTGGAAATGAAAGAAAATGACAAGCTATGTTCAAGCTATATGTAACTTTTAACGGAGTGGCTATACGCCCAACCGTTGGTTCAATAAAGTAAATACGCGAGCATATACGCCCAACCACAACCGACCAATGAGCATGCTTGTAAGCTCACTTCCGGAGGGAAAAAAAGCGGTTCTGTTTGGCTCATCACACCCAGGGAACTGTGTCAAACTAACACCATCTTACAGCCAACAAGCAGCATTTTGTTCAAAAGCTGTTTCGTCATCGTTAACACATTTCCGTTCAAAATGCTTATGAAGTTTGTCTGTTTTGATCCATTGCGGTGTTTTCGCAATAATTAAAGAAGGCGCCGTTAAATGTGTCAAACATACGCCACAATAGAGCTTTAAAAAGTGGTGTAAAAATGTAGTTTAGATGCACAAAACATGTCAAATACACAATCATGGTTGGGCAAATAAGATAAGGCATTATATTTATCTGCCCAACGGTTGTGCATGTAATATTCAATGTATGACTTATCTGCCCAACGGTTGGGCGAATAAGGTAAGACATTATATTTATCTGCCCAACGGTTGGGCATGTAATGTTCAATGTATGTCTTATCTGCCCAACGGTTGGGCGAATAAGGTAAGACATTATATTTATCTGCCCAACGGTTGGGCATGTAATGTTCAATGTATGACTTATCTGCCCAACGGTTGGGCGAATAAGGTAAGACATTATATTTATCTGCCCAACGGTTGGGCATGTAATGTTCAATGTATGACTTATCTGCCCAACGGTTGGGCGTATAGCCTTTGCCAACTTTTAAAACTCACCTGCTCCTAATTTTCATCATACATGTAATAGTTTTATTCCTTCCAGTACCTGCAGGGGGCAGACAAATGTAAAGTATATTGCACCAGAGGTCTTGTAGAAACTGAACTGTACCTGAATTCATGGTAAATGGTAAATAATTGCTACATTTATGTATAGGCTGCTGTGGGATACCGCCACTGACAACCAACCTGTTGCTTATATTAGTAGATTTTAAAAAAAATTACTTTTTTGTATTGCGCTGGTTCATCAAAGTTAACCAAATCTTAATCAGTTAATCCTCACATCCTTTCAACATATTTTCTGGAGTATAAATCACACTGAGTTAATCCTCACATCCTTTCAACATATTTGCTGGAGTATAAATCACACTGCCACCTTATATCACTGAACTATTACACTCATATGTCACAAGCAGGCCTCTGAGGTCTTTGGAGCTGAGCCTGTTGGCTGTGCCTAGGACAAGACTGAAGACCAGGGGAGACTGTGCATTCAAGGTAGTGGCACCTAAATTGTGGAATGCACTGCCTTTAAACCTATGCTCCATGGACTCTGTTGAAATGTTCAAAGTGAAGTTTAAGACCCATTTGTATCGGCTGACTTTTACCTAGTTTTATTAGGCATGTGGAGATTAATACGTAGATACCAATCAGTATCTAGATACAAATGTGCGATGCGAGTGTAGTGTGCATCGATTCATTTGACGTGCAAAATCGTGATGCGTCACTCGCTGCATGCTTGCATCAGTTTTTTCCGAGGCAAACTGAACACACCATCATTGCTTCACATTGTGTTTTGAACATGGACGAAGCCAGAAAGCACATTTCTACCACAACAAATATGGAGGTCATGTGAGAACAGCAGCAAGCAGTTGGAAGAGGTTTTTGACACACCTAAAACACTTAAATCAGACATTTGGCTTTTCAAAAAAGATAGGAAACTTGAAAAGACACTGGTCATTTGTAAAGAATGCCATGCTGCTAATCCATACAGCTGCTGCAGCTCCACTCGGATTCCTCAGATTGTAAACAGAGCTCCAGCAAAAATGGTGAGAAAATATATCTCAAATTACTTTTGCCAAGGCGGTACTCTATCAATGAGTGACTCACTTTAATTCACTCATTGAGAGAGGGATGTTGTCTTATTGTTTACTGGACTATTTAATTTCTGACTGTGACTAAATCAGTTCCACGTGAGGAAACTGATTCCTATTTCTTAATGTTGAATCTGGTAAATTTTCTGCTGATAAGGAGTAAAACAAATGCTCTGCCTCTAGTAGAATCAGAAGAATACCATACGAGGTCTATTAGAAAAGTATCCGACCTTATTATTTTTTTCAAAAACCATATGGATTTGAATCACATGTGATTACATCAGACATGCTTGAACCCTCGTGGGCATGCGAGAGTTTTTTCACGCCTGTCGGTTACGTCATTCGCCTGTGAGCAGTCTTTGAGTGAGGAGTGGCCCACCCTCTCGTCGATTTTTTCATTGTTTAGGAATGGCTCAGAGACTGCTGCTTTGTTTGATAAAAATTTTTTCAAAAACTGTAAGGCACAACTGAGTGGACACCATTCGATAAATTCAGCTGGTTTTCGGTAAAAATTTTAACGGCTGATGAGAGATGGTCTGGTAGTGTCGCTTTAAGGACGGCCCACGGCGCCTGACAGCGATCTGCGCTTCGAGGCGGCAGCGTCTCGCTGTTTCAAGTTGAAAACTTCCACATTTCCAGCTCTGTTGACCCAGTAAGTCGTCAGAGAACAGAGAACTTTCAGAAGAAGTCGGCATGGGGAGTTTATTCGGACATTCCATTGTTAACGGACATTTTGTAATGAAAGAACGTGCGGGCAGAGTCGCATGTCTGGCCGGACCCGACCGCGGGGGGTCACAACAGGAAAAACACCTCTGTTGGAAACCTTAACGGGCAAGTTGGAACATGCCCAAGCTGTTAAACAATTTCTCAGTTACTCACTTGTTGAAAGCCATCAAAAGCCACCTGAATTTTACAAATGGTTTTCAACACGGAGGTGTTTTTCCTGTCGCGGCGCACACAGATTTGCCGAGTCGTCACGGAAACGACTCGGCGAATTTGCGCGCACGTCTTTCATTAAAAAATGTCCTTAAACAGTGGAATGTCCGCATAAAGTCCTCATGCCGGCCTCTTCTGAATCTTCTCTGTTCTCTCACGACGTCCTGGGTGAATTAAGCCTTAAATTATGATGTTTTCAGGTCAAAACAGGCCGACGCCGACTGGAAGCGCTGCGCGACGTCCCGCTCCGTGGGAAGTCCTTACACCGACAGAAACACCCCATAATCCCTCATCAGCCGTTAAACCTTTCACCGAAAACCAGCTTAATTTCTCGAATAGTGTCCACTCGGATATTCCTCACAGGTCCAGAAAAAATTTTGATAAAGCAACGCGCGCCGTCTCGAGCAGCGTGTGAAACAAAGGAATTCAGCCGAGAGGGCGGGACCACATCTCACTCAACGCCTGCCCACAGGGAAATGACATCACCGACACTCGTGAAAAAACTCACGCATGATTGGTGTAATCGCACGTCATTCAAATCCATATAGTTAAAAAAAAAATAAAAGGGTCGGTTTATTATCTAATAGACCTCGTAGTACCATACTGAATTGCAGCTTCTTATTTTCTATTTTAATTTTTGGTATAATTCCTTTGTATAATGTTGAATTGCATTGTATCATACCAAATCGCATAAATCACATTGTGAGGAATTGAATCGCCATCAAATACATATCAAATTGCATCAAATCAGGAACAGGGGTGAAATGTATCGCATCCTATCGTCATGTATCTCGATATGTATCATATCTCTGGTAGTGTATCGAGGTGCATATCGAATCGTTGTCAGTGATGAGATTCACAAGTTTCACAAGTTTCATCTTACAGCTGTTTTAATTTCTTTGTTCTTATCCAGATACAGATTCTTTTATTGTCATTGTAACCAGTACAATGAAAGCTAAGGTGGGAGCCTTAGCTTATGAAGCATTTTGTGTATTTTTTTTTTTAATCTGGAAAGGTGGTACATAAAATTTATTACTTACTTACTAAGTATAAATCACACTTTTTTCTGTTTTATCAGTTCTTTAAATTGGGATTTTTGTGCATTGCTGTAGTGTAATTTGAAAATTGCATTTATTGTTTTTATTATTAGATTTTATTTGTTTAGTGCTTTGATTCATGAGAAAGTCCTATGTAAAGAATTCCTAGAATTATTATTATTATTATTAATATCAGAAGTGCTTTTTCGGTATATAAATTGCACCGGAGTACAAGTTGCAGGACATGACAAATTAGTAAAAGGGAAAAAAACAACAACTAAAAACTGTGACCTATACTTCAGAAAATACAATAATTTGGATGCTCATGATATAATTCACAGTTTTAAGGTTAACAAACTAGAGGGCATGAACTCATCCATTAATTTACTCCAGGGTACATACTGAGGAACATTTGAAGTCGAGCATGCCTGAATCGTTCCACCTGTGAATTTGCTCATTAACCTGAGAAAAAGTGAGTCTTCTTTGTCCCTACGTTGGACTGTAAACAATAATATATTATTCATTGGCATATTCATTAAAGACCGAACCTGCTTCCACAAAAGTCAGGTTTTTAAGCCAATTATACAGAGCAGGCACATGCAAAAAGAGCTCTTTATTATGTGATGAATCAACATCAAATACAGGCAACTGTCCGTTGGATTGTACAGGGTGAACACAAAAACACTCCTTGGTTTCAAATATTTACAATATCAAAAGTCACATGAATTATTTTATATTTTTTGTATGTACAGTTGCAGAAACTCATCGTTTTTTTCTCTTTTGCAGATTCTTCTTCAAAAATGTAAACTTATTCATATGACTTTTGATATTATAAATATCTGAAACCAAGGAGTGTTGTGTTCACCCTGTACTTTGAACAAAGAGCAGCAAGCACCAGTGTTAGTGAATCACACCTGTGTCTGCCAATTAAGGTGTCAGACAAAAAGATAAAAAGCTGCTCACAACAACAAAAACATGACCGAAACAAAGAGGAATGTTGAGGAGACGTGATATAACTCTTCTAAATAGATACAGCAATGTGCTTTTCTAGGACCTCTGCGTTGTGGAGTTGTGTCTTTCATGTGCCTTTTTTTCCCGCCATCATTCTTCTGTCTGCTCAGCTGAATTCACACACCAGAAATCACACACCTGTCATGGTTCATGCATTTAAGAGAGTACATAGCTAGGCATGTCCCTTTTTACTAAGTGTGTACGTACAAGTAACTCCATTCATGGCAGGTTTACATGCATTTCTGTAGTGAGCATCATTAGGAAGATTCTCCTGATACTCAAATGCATTATTACAGCCATCCATTTTTTTAAACCCACTTATTCCAGATAAGGATCACAGGGGCTGGAGCTGAAACCCAGCACTCTTTGGGCAAGAGGCAAGGGTACACCCAGGAACCTGTAAACTCCACCCAGGTAGGACCAGGATGGAAGTGAAATAAATGGACTGCATTTATTTATCTACTGCATTTATATAGCGCTTTTCCAATGATGCCTCACATTCACACTAACACACTCACACAGCAGTGTCAGGGTGCTACCATGCAAGACGCTCATTACACACCGGGAGCAACTAGGGGATTAAGGACCTTGCTCAAGGGCCCTTTGTGATTTTCTGGTCAGGCTGGGGTTGGAACCGAGAATCCTCTGGTCTCAAGCCCAACGCTTAAACACTAGACCCTCACCTGCCCAAAGTGAACCCAGGATGATATGTGAGGCGACAGTGCTATTAAGCCACCATACTGCCCCATTATTAGTATTATCAGTTTGACTCTCATTCCATTTGAATATGACAGAAACTTTGAAGTGGAAAAGATACATCATGCTTTCTATTCGAAATCATGATTGCAGATATTTTAATGATATTTATGTCCTATATAGAACTTACTCTTCACCTCCGAGCACCAAGGTTCAACTTTGACTTCCCACATTTTTCATACTCTGTGCACCACAGTCTGAATATTTTCACATTTAAATGACTTTAAATCACAAGTTTGTTGATTTTCTTGCCTTGCGCTGCACACAGATGAAGTGGCAGTCAGTCTACCCCAACAGATTGCTTGTGTGAGAGCAGCTCTCAAGAATCCGTATGTCAACAAACTGCTTATTTATTTTTAAGATTTTTGGCCATCATCGTGTCAACAGTCTAAATGTACCATTTAGAACTGCAGCCACATTGCTGTCCATAAAGATGAAGACTTCAAGCTGAACTGATGAAGAGGTTCTGTGCCATATGAAAGAACTGGTATTAATCATGTCCATTTCATATAATGTATTATTTATATTTTGTTTGGAGCAAAGGCTGTTGTGAAGAGGAACGAGTGCATCAGGGTGAGGAGACAAATATAGTCATTTTAACGATAAGAGAGACTTTTCTTTTCTCATTTGATGATTGACCCATCATTTCAGGTCAACTCATCAATCTGGCTCCTTGATGTTTGGAACATCAGAGTGGAGACAAACTGCAATCAGATAAGATTATTCTACCATCTATCTCTAAAATGTTAAATGCATTTTCATCAACAAGTCTGACAGATTCCTTTCTATAGTTGCATCAAGATTTGCTGACCTTGCAATTACGGATGATGCTGTGATCTTTGCGGAATCTATGGATACCCTGATTACAGCGCTTGAGAAGCTGAGGAAGAAAATGGAGTGTCTGGTTTTGCGATTGCACTGGATCAAGATTAATATCCAGGCTTTTAATGACATTCTATAATCGACCATTATAAGTTTGCCTGTACGTGGTCAATGTCTCAAAGATGTCGTGACATTCATGTCTGTGCATGCAGCCTTTGTGTCATGGATCAGACTGTGAACTCCGTCGCAGTAAATGAGTCAGATGAGTGATGTTAAACAGCACTGATTTGCAGTTAACTTTACAAACTTGTTTAACATGAAGGAAACAGTCTTAAACAGCAGAGCTCCAATTCCAGCAGTAGTACCTCCAGATAGATTCCAGCCAACAGTTTGATCTGGATGGGACACCAGCATATGCTGCCAGACTGGTCCCTTACGATGTTTGGTGGGATTAAAACTGACTTGTTTCTTGATTAACCTAACAACCAAATAATCATAAGCAACAGTGGCCTTCATGACCGCTACACCGAGACTTTTTTTTGGTTTTTCTTAGAGAAACTGCACACATAAGTTCATGTTTACTTTGACTACATTCACAGAAAATCCTTCTTGTAGGTATATTTTTATTATCCGAGGCCATCAAATATGGCCATCGGGTATTGTGAAGACTTTGCGTCGTCCGTCCGTTCGTCCTCAGCATAAGTCCAGTCCTATTACTGCCAGGGTCTTCATATTCACAGGGAATATTCTTGGGACACAGACCTTGGACAAGTTCAGAGATGGCTAACCTTGACTTATATTAAGAGGTTAAAAAATCATATTCAGCTTCATTCTGTTCTCTTTCTTTTTTTTAACGGAGTGAGGGTTACAGCCAATCAGAGTAGAGTGGCACCGTGACGTCAGTGGCTGGTCTAGCTAGCTGTAAACTCTGTTTTGTTTGTGTGTAAATATAACCTCTTTGTCATATATTATGTAAAAGCTAGTGAGAAATAAAAACTTCTAAAACTGAAATCACAGTATTTGGAACCTGAGAATACCTCTGGAGTGAGTTACAAGACATTTTGCAGATGTCAATGTGCATGCTAACCCAAAACTAATTTCCGCACATGCACACCCTCCTGCAGATGCCGTTAAAATATGAATATTGTTTATAATTGATTGACTGACTGATTGATAGACGGGCTGCACTGAACATGTACAAAGTGTATGTAAGACAACAGAATAATTAATGTAAATAATAAATGTATAATTATATACATGTATATACTTTGCACTGGGATACCAATGAAACAACAGCAACTTTAAAATTTTTAAAAAAAGACTATTTTAGCATTGGGTTATATATATATATATATATATATATATATATATATATATATATATATATATATATATATATATATATATTGCTTCATTTTTTTTCTTTCATGATAAAATGAAATAAAATACTTTCTGCAGGATTGTGTGGTCTTATAACCCTTTTATTTCAGTTTTTAGAACCTAACAGCTCTGAAATAATTAAAGCAGTTATTTACTTTGGATTTAGTCTTTTCTTAACAGAAATGGTCTCTTACCAACAACCACACCATCCAGCATCCAGTAACCAACCAGCAGGTGGCAGACAGCAATGGGATGTTACATTATGCAAAACAATGCTGCTTTTTGGATGGATCTGTTCATCGAAATTCAAATTTTCACAGGTTTGTCCTCATTATGTTCCCTTTTAATTTGGTGAAATACAAGATGAGAACCTAGGCTGGGGAACAGCAAAACAAGTTCCCTGTGCTTTTATCCTGCAGAGTGCAGTTCATTCACATCGTTGGTAGAGGATCAGAATGCTCTCATGGCTAAAATACTAATTCATTTTTCAGAAAACTCACAACAGTGTGGCTGTACAAGAGAAACACATTGAGCAAAGCATATTTTGGCTTTTCTCCAGTTCGATATGTTAGAGAACCTGCTGCTTTGGGTGATTTTCACAAATTCAACCTTCACTTTGACTTCAGAGAAAGTACCTCATTAAATATAAAGCTGCAGATTGCCGGGTCTATTCATTTTTCTTTGGTCTTTCTACATCAGAAGCCGAGTGATGCACAAAAACATAATTTTTTTTTTATTCAAGACCCAATATTTCATTTAGCAGGGGTGGTGGCCAAGTGGTTAATGCGCTTGGTTTCAGTGCAGAAGGTTCCGGGTTCAAATCCCACCCATGCCACATTTCCCCATGTAATGTGGAGTTGCGTCAGGAAGGGCATCCGGCGTAAAACCTATGCCAATTCAATATGCAGATCCACCTTGGATTTGCTGTGGCGACCCCAAGTGCAAACAAGGGAGCAGCCGAAGGGTCTTACTTACTTACTTACCCAATATTTCATTTATTTATTCTTTCTTATATATTGCTTGATGAGCAATATATGAGCAAAATGTAAGTAATAAATCACTTCTTTGAAACTTAGTTGCTGCATATCTGAAGCTTATTTTGATGTGCACAATGAATTTTTACTTTCAGAAGTGGCTGATGATGGCACTCAAAGTAATATCGTATCTTCCGTTTTTATTATTTACTCACTGCACAAGTTGCATCGATACAATTTTCATAGTTACTGCTATTTTTCATTATTACCCAAATGAATAATGTGCACTGGTTCCTATTTCTAAGAACTGTGATGTGCAGAGCTGCAGTAACTACAGAGGAATAAAAATAAAATAGAGCCTTTATAGTATCATACATACATGCAATGAAATTTGTCCTCTGCATTTAACCCATCCCAATTATAGTTAGACACATCCAACCATGAGAAGCAGTGGGCAACCACAGTCCGGTGCCTATGGACCAACTCTAGATACAGATATACTGCCTTGGTCAGAGGCAGACAAAGGAGCAGACCCCATCCATCCTCCCTTCAATACGGTGCAGTTGTCCTGTCCCCTTTGCAGAAGAGCACCCCCAGAGTATGATGTTTCCACCCCCATGCTTCACGATTGGGATGGTTTTCTTGGGGTTGTTCTCATCCTCTAAACATGGTAAGTGGAGTTGATTCCAAAAAGCTCTATTCTGGTCTCATCTGACCACATGACCTTCTCCTATGCCTCCTCTGGATCATCCAGATGGTCACTGGTGAACTTCAAACGGGCCTGGACATGTGCTGGCTTGAACAGGGGGACCTTGCTGCCCTGCAGGATTTTAAACCACGACAGCATCATGTGTTACTAATGTAATCTTTGTGACTGTGGTCCCAGCTCTCTTCAGGTCATTGACCAGGTCCTATTGTGTAGTTCTGAGCTTTCTCAGAATCATCCTTACCCCACAAAGTGAGATCTTGCATGGAATCCCAGACTGAGGGAGATTGACAGTCATCTTGTGTTTCTTCCACTTTCTAATAAATAATCATAACAGTTGTTGTGTTATGTGTCGGACACAGCTCGGAGAACCGACCAGCGTTTGAAGGACCCAGTATGAAATAAGCAGAGCACGGTACAAAGGCTAACTGAATTTAATACATAACAGTGATGTGATACAAAACAACAAAAGAGTGTGCGGTCTGGCGTGGTGGTGATACGGTGCGCTCCCAGCAGCGCTAACGGTCCGGAGCCAGAAGCCGTTCGGACCCAAGGACCCCGCCGACACCCCCCAGGTGGCCGCAACAAACCGAGTCTGTGAAAGAAGGAACCATTATGTGAGTCCACACTCTACACACAGAGAGACCACTCAAAGGTGTACATAAACAGCAAACACTTCCTGGCTTAATTACTAATCAGCTTCCCAACCTGCAGGCATGGAACATCCAGTTCACAAAACTCCACTGCAGTGGAAGCCGATACATGACTAACGTACAGCTCAATATAATAAGGTGTGAGGGACACCACATTTACTGACTGTATAAACGTTAGTCACAAAATCTAACGTACCTCGGGAAGTGTGCTGACGAGCGTGAGACCTCACCCCCTCCTCTTTCACAGACCGTGCATCAAACCCTGGACGTTCTCTGCATCCACTGATGATGAGATGGCTCCCGAGACGACGATCTCACCCGTCTGGTCACAAGGTCGAGTCTCTGGCAAATACACACTGTATACTCCAGTCTTAAATGCCACCATGTTCCAATCCATATAGATGCACCTCAGCTGTGAGTCCTGACGAGCCGCAGGTGATCAGGGTGAGGTCCTGATAACCTCAGCAACACAGCCACTCAGTCCCAAATGCAAGCCACCTGGAAGGAAAACCAAAAGACAGAAACAAAAAGGCAGCCAGGCCCCCCCAGCCATACAACAGTACCCCACCCTCACGGGAAGCCTCCGGCGACCACACAAACCTGGCCCAGGAGAAACACCCCCCTCCAGGGACCATGGCTGGAAACCGCATCTGCATTCGTCTTCCAACAGAATGGTTGATGTCCTCTCCTCTGGCTGCATCCTTGCCTTTGTTTCAGTCAGTCACTTAGCACAGGTGTGGCCAGGAGTTCTTAAACCTGTGCGGTCAGCCTTTATCCAACCATGTTCGGTCTTTAGTCATAAAACAAAAAGACAAACACAAACAACCAAAACACCCCCCCCTCCCCAGGGGACCGTCCCATCAAACCCCGGGAAGAGGAGAAAAGAAAAACCCCAAACTTAAGCTTACAAATAAAAGTGCTAAAACACCCCCCCCCCCCCCCCAAACGACATGTAGGGACCAACACCCCCCAGAGGACTTCCCGCCAGCTCCAGGAGTAATAACCACAGCCGAGGTCCCTCTGGGATCCAACGTCACCCACGGGGACTCCCAGCGCCTCCCAGAGGAGCACTCGTCAACCCCAGGAGACGCCTCCCCTCATGACCAACGGACCCAGCCCCGGCCGTCTATGGCTAGATGGACCCACATCCCTTTCCCCCCCAGAGGACACCACAGTCAAACCCTGAGGGCGGAAACTGGGGGGAAAAACAAGAAGAGAGAGAAAAAAAAAACATACAAACAAAACAACCCCAACCCCACCCCCTTGGCGCAGTGGAAACTGGAAGCACGTCCAGTGTCACCAACCGTGACTATACCCCAGAAGCCAACCGGGAGGAGTGGAACAGCGGTTATGGCAAACGGCGCCACTCCTCCGACTTCTACACCAGCCACTAGCTGCGGGTATATCCCACTGCCCCAAACCTCAGCCACGCCGATGGCAGACGGCCAAAGGCGTGCTGAAGCCGGAGGTGGAACAGGGAATCAAAAAACACCCCCCCCCCCCCAGGTGCAGAGGTTACCCGGGAAACGCCCAGTATAACCAAACTGCACCACTCCAGCAACGCCGACACTACGGCTCACCCGGCTGGAGCCAGAGGAGAAGAGAGGGAAGAAAAAGAAAATACCCCAAACCCCCCCCCCCCCTCCCGGGTGCAGAGGCTACCTGGGAAATGCCCAGCACAACCAAACTGCACCCCTCCAGCAACGCCGACACTACGGCTCACCCGACTGGAGTCAGAGGAGAAGAGAGGGCATAACAAAAACAAACAAAAAAAAAAGAAAAAAAAAACCCAAGTACCACCCCATCACCCCCCAGGGGACCGTCCCATCAAACCCTGGGGAGGTGAAACAAAAAGAAAGACTAACAGACCAACATACAGTTGCTTGGGTCCTTTTTTTTTTTTTTTTTTCTTTTTTGGCAGAACTGCAGGGTCACGACCCCAGACACTAAATAGTGAAAAACAAAAAATAAATCCCACACAAAAACCAACTCAAAAAACACCCACACAAAATGAACTAACACAAAACAAATAAGTGACGTATACCGTTAAGCTCAAACAAATCGAACACCTGTTCTAACTTAAGAGCTTAACGGTAATGTGACTAAGTCACCAAAAGAGGGAGCCAAAGTGCTAAAAATGAAAAAAACCCCTTTGGTGACAGAAAACAAACGAGCTGCATCTCCGTGCGCAGCTGTGTGCAACACACAACCAAAATGTGCTCAACTAAATAACGCCGGAGCTGATACAACAGACGCAGTAGTTATCTTTATCCAGGGAAACGGGGCTACAACTGTAACACAGGAAGCTCAGCGACCCGTGCCACAGAGCTCCGCCGTGCGCGTGCACCCATTACAGACACACTCTTGCAGCTCCCGTTTAAACCTCTTATCCGGTCGGAGCGTGACGCGAAGCCGTCACCAGTCACACTCCACCACGACTCACGGATAAGGCACAACACAGGAACACGGCTGCAAGAGAGCACAAATCAGTATTCAGCAATGGGTCTCAAACACGCACCATCCGGGCGGAGAGCACCCGCAACTGATCCGGATAACTACTGAACGTCTGCTGCCGCCTTCCCGGCGCGTTACCGTCTCTGCTACCGCTGGGTCCGTGATGTTTGGCCAGAGACTACTGTTATGTGTCGGATGCAGCTCGGAGAACCGACCAGCGTTTGAAGGACCCAGTATGAAATAAGCAGAGCACGGTACAAAGGCTAACTGAATTTAATACATAACAGTGATGTGATACAAAACAACAAAAGAGTGTGCGGTCTGGCGTGGTGGTGATACGGTGCGCTCCCAGCAGCGCTAACGGTCCGGAGCCAGAAGCCGTTCGGACCCAAGGACCCCGCCGACACCCCCCAGGTGGCCGCAACAAACCGAGTCTGTGAAAGAAGGAACCATTATGTGAGTCCATACTCTACACACAGAGAGACCACTCAAAGGTGTACATAAACAGCAAACACTTCCTGGCTTAATTACTAATCAGCTTCCCAACCTGCAGGCATGGAACATCCAGTTCACAAAACTCCACTGCAGTGGAAGCCGATACATGACTAACGTACAGCTCAATATAATAAGGTGTGAGGGACACCACATTTACTGACTGTATAAACGTTAGTCACAAAATCTAACGTACCTCAGGAAGTGTGCTGACGAGCGTGAGACCTCACCCCCTCCTCTTTCACAGACCGTGCATCAAACCCTGGACGTTCTCTGCATCCACTGATGATGAGATGGCTCCCGAGATGACGATCTCACCCATCTGGTCACAAGGTCGAGTCTCTGGCAATACACACTGTATACTCCAGTCTTAAATGCCACCATGTTCCAATCCATATAGATGTGTTATGTGTCGGACGCAGCTCGGAGAACCGACCAGCGTTTGAAAGACCCAGTATGAAATAAGCAGAGCACGGTACAAAGGCTAACTGAATTTAATACATAACAGTGATACATAAAAAACAAAGTGCGGTCTGGCGTGGTGCGCTCCCAGCAGCGCTAACGGTCCGGAGACAGAAGCTGTTCGGACTCAAGGACCCCGCCGACACCCCCCAGGTGGCCGCAACAAACCGAGTCTGTGAAAGAAGGAACCATTATGTGAGTCCACACTCTACACACAGAGAGAACACTTAAAGGTGTACAAACAGCAAACACTTCCTGGCTTGATTACTAATCAACTTCCCAACCTGCAGGCATGGAACATCCAGTTCACAAAACTCCACTGCAGTGGAAGTCGATACATGACTAACATACAGCTCAATATAATAAAGGTGTGAGGGACACCACATTTACTGACTGTATAAATGTTAGTCACAAAATCTAACGTACCTCAGGAAGTGTGCTGACGAGCGTGAGACCTCACCCCCTCCTCTTTCACAGACCGTGCATCAAACCTGGACGTTCTCTGCATCCATTGATGATGAGATGGCTCCCGAGACGACGATCTCACCCGTCTGGTCACAAGGTCGAGTCTCTGGCAAATACACACTGTGCACTCCAGTCTTAAATGCCACCATGTTCCAATCCATGCAGATGCACCACAGCTGTGAGTCCTGATGAGCCGCAGGTGATCAGCCTCAGGTGATCAGGGTGAGGTCCTGATAAACTCAGCAACACAGCCACTCAGTTCCAAATGCAAACCACCTGGAAGGAGAAGCAAAGGACAGAAACAAAAAGGCAGCCAGGCCCCCCCAGCCATATAACAAGATGCACCTCAGCTGTGAGTCCTGACGAGCCGCAGGTGATCAGGGTGAGGTCCTGATAACCTCAGCAACACAGCCACTCAGTCCCAAATGCAAGTCACCTGGAAGGAAAACCAAAAGACAGAAACAAAAAGGCAGCCAGGCCCCCCCAGCCATACAACATGTTGTCTTCTACCAAGCTGCTTGCCTGTTGTCCTGTAGTCCATCCCAGCCTTGTGCAGGTCTACAGTTTTGTCCCTGGTGTCCTTAGACAGCTCTTTGGTCTTGGCTATGGTGGACAGGTTGGAGTGTGATTGATTGAGTGTGTGAACAGGTGTCTTTTATACAGGTAACAAGTTCAAACAGGTGCAATTAATACAGGTAAAGAGTGCAGAATAAGAGGGCTTCTTAAAGAAAAATTAACAGGTCTGTGTGAGCCAGAATTCTTGCTGGTCAGTAGGGGATCAAATACTTATTTGCAGCAGTAACATACAAATAAATTATTAAAAAAAATCATACATTGTGATTTCCGGATTTTTTTTTTTTTTTTTAGATTATGTCTCTCACAGTGGACGTGCACCAAATTTCAGACCCCTCCATGATTTCTAAGTGGGAGAACTTGCAAAATCACAGGGTGTTCAAATACTTATTTTCCTCACTGTATATATATATATATATATATATATATATATATATATATATATATATATATATATATATATATATATATATACATATATATATATATATATATATATATATATATATATATATATACATACATACATACATACATACGTATGTATGTATGTATGTATGTATGTATGTATGTATATATATATATATATATATATATATATATATATATATATATATATATATACATACATACATACATACATATGTATGTATGTATATATATATATATATATATATATATATATATACATACATACATACATATGTATATATATATATATATATATATATATACATACATACATACATATGTATGTATGTATATATATATATATATATATATATATATATATATATATATATATACATACATACATACATACATATATATATATATATATATATATATATATATATATATATATATATATATATATACGAGGGCTGTCAATAAAGTTACGGTCCTTTTTATTTTTTTCAAAAACTATATGGATTTCATTCATATGTTTTTACATCAGACATGCTTGAACCCTCGTGCGCATGCGTGAGTTTTTCCACGCCTGTCGGTGACGTCATTCGCCTGTGAGCACTCCTTGTGGGAGGAGTCGTCCAGCCCCTCGTCGGAATTCCTTTGTCTGAGAAGTTGCTGAGAGACTGGCGCGTTGTTTGATCAGAATTTTTTCTAAACCTGTGAGACACATCGAAGTGGACACGGTTCGAAAAATTAAGCTGGTTTTCAGTGAAAATTTTAACAGCTGATGAGAGATTTTGAGGTGATTCTGTCGCTTTAAGGACTTTTCACGGTGTGAGACGTCGCTCAGCGCTCTCAGGCGGCGTCATCAGCCTGTTTCAAGCTTAAAACCTCCACATTTCAGGCTCTATTGATCCAGGACGTCGTGAGAGAACAGAGAAGTTTCAGAAGAAGTCGGTTTCAGCATTTTATCCGGATATTCCACTGTTAAAGGAGATTTTTTTAATGAAAGACGTGCGGACGGGTCCGCGCGTCGGGACGCAGCCGACGCGGTGCGGCGGCACAGGAAAAACACCTCCGTGTTGATAACCATTTGTAAAATCCAGGCGGCTTTTGATGGCTTTCAGTGGAGTGAGTATATGAGAAATTGTTTAACAGGCAGGACATGTTCCAACTTGTCCTTAAGGCTTTCAACAGAGGTGTTTTTCCTGTGGCGGAGCGTCGCGGCGGCTGCGTCCCGACGCGCGGACCCGTCCGCACGTCTTTCATTAAAAAAATCTCCTTTAGCAGTGGAATATCCGGATAAAATGCTGAAACCGACTTCTTCTGAAACTTCTCTGTTCTCTCACGACGTCCTGGATCAATAGAGCCTGAAATGTGGAGGTTTTAAGCTTGAAACAGGCTGATGACGCCGCCTGAGAGCGCTGAGCGACGTCTCACACCGTGAAAAGTCCTTAAAGCGACAGAATCACCTCAAAATCTCTCATCAGCCGTTAAAATTTTCACTGAAAACCACCTTAATTTTTCGAACCGTGTCCACTTCGATGTGTCTCACAGGTTTAGAAAAAATTTTGATCAAACAACGCGCCAGTCTCTCAGCAACTTCTCAGACAAAGGAATTCTGACGAGGGGCTGGATGACTCCTCCCACAAGGAGTGCTCACAGGCGAATGACGTCACCGACAGGCGTGGAAAAACTCACGCACGCGCACGAGGGTTCAAGCATGTCTGACGTAAAAACATATGAATGAAATCCATATAGTTTTTGAAAAAAATAAAAAGGACCGTAACTTTATTGACAGCCCTCGTATATATATATGTATGTATATATGTATATATATATATATATGTATATATATGTATATATATATATATATATATATATATATATATATATATATACATATATATATATATGTATGTATATATATATATATATATATATGTATGTATATATGTATATATGTAACTAATCCCTTACATACATATCGCTCACATCGGATAAATGTCCTGTCCAATTGCATTGTAATTCCATTAAAAACCCGTGCAGAGGTACAAATTTAAGTTCAGCTCTGACACTCGCCGATTTGAGGAAAGTGGTACTGGAGTCATTTCCCTTATTAAAAGTCTGACCATTTATTTTTTTCCACACCGTGCTCAGACTGGGACTTGAAGCCTGATGTGCACCTGTTACATCAGACACAAACAGCTGTGATTTGACACTTTTTGGCTTTCAATTCTATGTCTGCCATCATATCATAATAGTTTTTGCAGTGCGATTACAAATGGATCATGAAAGTCCACACATTTACAGCACAAAGTCAGTAAAAGAGGAAATTATACAGCTTAGCTTTGAATTGAAGGTGATGATTGTATAAAGAAAAGCTCACTGAGGGTCAAATTAGTCCAGAATAAAGCAGAATCCAGAGACGGAGAACTTTAAAACTGTCATGCACGTCATTGTATGACACGGAATTACAGAGCAGCAGCTACATAAACCAGGCTTTAAATTAATTAAATAAATCATCATGAATTGTAAATTTAGGCAAATTTGATAGCTCAACTATTTTTATAGCACCTGTACCTGGATGTGTTGCTGTATGTGGTTAAATTATTTTTAAAAAATGTTGAAAAGATTAAAGGTTCATTCAGTAGTTCAGCACAGCTGGATCCAAAATGGTGCCATGTTCTGAGTTGATGCCACTCTCTCAATTAAGGCACACTACATGTGGCTATCTTTGTTTCCAATGTTATGAGAATTATACATCTATCCAGGAGACAGATCAGCTTCCAGATCATTCTGGAAGCTAAATCAACTCGTGCATCTGCCAGTAAACCAGGGAATAATCTGTGCAGAAAGTCGCTATAAAGCGACTTTGTCCAAATTGGAAGTGCTGCTGCTACCCTCTATGTGGAAGTGGGTGGAGTTTCAAGTCTAAGTGATTATGTAACTCCGCCCACTTGAACCTGAGCGGAGGTTTATGAAAACGCCTGTGTGGCTGTTCAGGACCTTTAAGTAAAAGTCCTGTGACATGGACACGTGTGACAAACTGGTAAACGTTTTGCTGTATTCACACCCTGGATTTGTGAGTCAGCGCTCCTTTCAGGAAACTTGTTTTTGTTCAGACTGACAGTGACTGACGTGAAGGACCCTTTGTCCGTTCTTTGCCTCCTCGCCCTCTGTTTGTGGAGCGGAGCGGCGGCTCATCTCCCTTTGACCCAGTCGACTGATGGATTTCCAAACTGTGCATCAGCCAAAGCTATTAAGTGGTCTGCTGGAGCGAAATGACTTTACCGCTGCCGAGGTGCGACGATTGGCTCAGCACTTCCTGCCTGCTATTGTCTCAGACCTCTGTGACCAAGTTCATCTCTTGCCAGACGAGCACAAACACTTTTATACTGACACAACAAAGAACGAGATAGAAATGGGGAAAATCCTTTTGAAACAACATTTTCTTCTTCTGCTTCATTATCGGCTCACAACGCGGTGGGAAAAAGTGACCCAAACAGGAAGAGCTTTTTGTCTTCAGTTGCACAGCTCATCCATCATGTCTTGGAAATCTGCCTTGTTTTTTTTGTGTGTGTGTGTGTGTGTGTGATTTCTGTTTACTCTCTTCTCACTTTCAGGTGACAGCGGAAAAATCACATTTGAGGATTCACTGACAATATCACAGGTGTGCTGATAATCTAACACTCCTCTGATCTGATCTGCTGCTCCATTAAACATGGTGATATTAAAGTGTGTGTACATGTGTATGGTGACCGGCTGCAGAGGATCTTGGAGATTCAGTTGTCTGGCACGCTCACGCAAAGACAAGGCTGCGTTTCTCAGCACACAGCACACTGAATGCATTCATTTCCCATAGGACCGTGTCCATGCACAAGAGACGTGTAGCCATACTGAGTCAAAAATTGATTTTTGCAACATATATCATATGGAAGTCTGAACTTCAAGCAAAAATATTGCTGTTGTCTTGAAAAGGTTTGTACGTGCCCAGATTTCAAATTACAGGACTTTGAAGATGATTCATTTAACCCCATCCATATTTAACTGTAAAGCCCCGTTTACACATAGACAGTAAACTCTCCTGGAAGCGTCCCGGCAGAGATTTTGCCCCCTCCGAGCCGTTTTAGGGATCAAACACCGTAGTTAACGCCGGCGCACGGGGGCATGGTTTGGTTCTGGCTTCACCAGGAATCGTCAAAAAAATTATTCAACATGTCGAATAATTCCGGGAGCGCTCCCGGAGAAGTGGCCTGACGATGGAGACAACGCGAACAACGGCATTTGATACTTTTTAATCGCCGTGTCATCCCGCCCGTTCCTGTAGTGCCACAGTTTACACCGCCGTAATTGGCGACCGGCGTTGTATCCCTAACCAACAACGTGTAAAACGGCGATAGAGCCCACATCGGCGTCCTCAAAGGCGTTTTAACCGGCAACAGAGGCAGACAAAACGGCAGCACTAGCGGCGGTCAGTATAAAAATGCTAGCGCCCTGCATGCAGGCCTCTCACTCGTGGCCAGCTCCAGATATTTTACCAACTGAGCTATTGCCGCCCCAAACAATGGTCACTCATTGTTTGCTAGCATTTGGTAGCTAGCAAGAGTGGCCTATTCACAATACTGTCCATGCTAGCTCACAGCAACAAGCTGTGGTCCAGTGATGTGCAGTCAGGGGAGGCAGGTGAGGCTGTGCCTCACCTGTCATCGTGGAAAGAAAAAATGTAAAATAAAAAAATTAATTAATTGGTTATATTTATCCAGTGATTTGTACTATAAAGTTATTTTCCTTTTAACTTAACCAGTTTTAGATTATTTTTTATTCAAAATCTCAGAATTTTCACATTTGCCATTCAAATACTGAGAAGAGACGTGAGGTGAGGCAGCAGCCAGCCATGCCTCACGCTGGATTGCGCAATCACTGGGCTAACTGCTGGAATGCTGTGCCTGTATGTCACTATTAAAATGGTCAAATACTTTGGTTATATGATTTTCAGTTCCATAGTTTACCTGATGTACATAATGTGCAGTGTTTTATGTCAACAGCTGTATGTGCGTGTAATGTGTTTCATGTGCTGAGCGATCAGAAAACGGCTGCAAAAAGGCACTAGGTGAGGAACGCAGTTCTCCTGCCTCATGGTAGGGGGCACTAGTGACCCCAAGGATTTTTTTCCTGCAGCAACTGCTCAGCTGCAGAATAATTTACAGCAAGCTATGAGAGCAGCCGTTTATTTATTTCTTCCTCTCACCTGGACTTTACTTTCAGAATGGAGGATTACATATCCAGACTGAAACAATTATTGCTTCAGACAACAGAAGACCCGCTCTTTTCAAATGGAGCAGAACACACGTAAAGTCTGGCTGTGTGGATGTCCAGTAAGAAACTGGCTCCAAACATTCACCCTATTGAGGTTTCAAATCCCGCAAAATCTTGTAAAACTTTATTTTCAGTGGGAATTGCCGTGAGCTGCGATCGCTTCCTGTTCATGTCGTTCTGGGGGAAAGTGAAGTTTGCTCTTTAACTCCCTTATTGTCCTTTACAACATTATTTGTCCTCTTTGTTCCAGAGTAATGTATATATATATATATATATATATATAATGTCTGAAATTCGGTTTGCGTTTATGAAGATCCACAGAAATTAAATGTAGCAGACAAGGATTATTTGGAATATTTGTTTTGTGAGTTTTTAGGGTCTCATCAATCAATCAATCAATTTTATTTATATAGCGCCAAATCACAACAAACAGTTGCCCCAAGGCGCTTTATATTGTAAGGCAAGGCCATACAATAATTACGTAAAAACCCCAACGGTCAAAACGACCCCCTGTGAGCAAGCACTTGGCGACAGTGGGAAGGAAAAACTCCCTTTTAACAGGAAGAAACCTCCAGCAGAACCAGGCTCAGGGAGGGGCAGTCTTCTGCTGGGACTGGTTGGGGTTGAGGGAGAGAACCAGGAAAAAGACATGCTGTGGAGGGGAGCAGAGATCAATCACTAATGATTAAATGCAGAGTGGTGCATACAGAGCAAAAAGAGAAAGAAACACTCAGTGCATCATGGGAACCCCCCAGCAGTCTAAGTCTACAGCAGCATAACTAAGGGATGGTTCAGGGTCACCTGATCCAGCCCTAACTATAAGCTTTAGCAAAAAGGAAAGTTTTAAGCCTAATCTTAAAAGTAGAGAGGGTGTCTGTCTCCCTGATCCGAATTGGGAGCTGGTTCCACAGGAGAGGAGCCTGAAAGCTGAAGGCTCTGCCTCCCATTCTACTCTTACAAACCCTAGGAACTACAAGTAAGCCTGCAGTCTGAGAGCGAAGCGCTCTATTGGGGTGATATGGTACTATGAGGTCCCTAAGATAAGATGGGACCTGATTATTCAAAACCTTATAAGTAAGAAGAAGAATTTTAAATTCTATTCTAGAATTAACAGGAAGCCAATATGGGTGAGATATGCTCTCTCCTTCTAGTCCCCGTTAGTACTCTAGCTGCAGCATTTTGAATTAACTGAAGGCTTTTCAGGGAACTTTTAGGACAACCTGATAATAATGAATTACAATAGTCCAGCCTAGAGGAAATAAATGCATGAATTAGTTTTTCAGCATCACTCTGAGACAAGACCTTTCTAATTTTAGAGATATTGCATAAATGCAAAAAAGCATTGAATGACATATCCTGATCAAAAATGACTCCAAGATTTCTCACAGTATTACTAGAGGTCAGGGTAATGCCATCCAGAGTAAGGATCTGGTTAGACACCATGTTTCTAAGATTTGTGGGGCCAAGTACAATAACTTCAGTTTTATCTGAGTTTAAAAGCATGAAATTAGAGGTCATCCATGTCTTTATGTCTGTAAGACAATCCTGCAGTTTAGCTAATTGGTGTGTGTCCTCTGGCTTCATGGATAGATAAAGCTGGGTATCATCTGCGTAACAATGAAAATTTAAGCAATGCCGTCTAATAATACTGCCTAAGGGAAGCATGTATAAAGTGAATAAAATTGGTCCTAGCACAGAACCTTGTGGAACTCCATAATTAACCTTAGTCTGTGAAGAAGATTCCCCATTTACATGAACAAATTGTAATCTATTAGATAAATATGATTCAAACCACCGCAAAGCAGTGCCTTTAATACCTATGGCATGCTCTAATCTCTGTAATAAAATTTTATGGTCAACAGTATCAAAAGCATAGTCTCATGCATACAGTCTCTTATTAAGGTGATGAAAAGCATAAAAAATTACATTCCGGTAGTATAATGTTCATTTGCAATTGTCATCATATGGATTCTCTATGTTGTTTAGACTACAGTGATTCTCTGGCACGCAAGGGATTATGGGCTATCTCAATAGGGTGAATACAGTTAGAACAGGACTGATGAAGGATATGACTTTCTTCCCTGGTAGTCATCTCCACTGAGACAGCGAGAGACTTTTAAAACTGAAGGAAGATAAGGTAAAGTTCCACAAGCAAGTCATCAATGCTTTTGTTCAGAGGAGCGGTACATGGACTTCATTTATAAGTAAAGGTAAGACCATAATAATGTTTTTATGTGCTTTTTGTGTGCTAGTTTGTATGTGTAAACACTGCTGATATGAGATATGAACTCGTTAACTGCTGCCAATCAAATGGTGAATAAGCTACTCTATGGGGTTTATATGTTCACCGCACGACACTGCTGTGGTCATTGATGATATTTAGTAAGTTTCTGCCTTCCTAAGGCATAAAATCAGAGCTCTCAAGTTGAGATACACTCAAGGAGTTAGATTCCGCTGAATCTTGTGTTCCAGTTCATAGCGGTGAAATGTTGGAAATGTGGTGGAATGTTAGCGGTGTTAGCAGTGGAATGTTCTGAAATGTTGAGTCTCACACTGAATGTGTGAGACCTGACAGAACCACTTTAAAGTGCGAGTCTCACTCTGAATGCTTGAGACTTGAGAGCTCTGTAAAGTGTTTAACAAAACAGGCTGATGTAAGAGTTTTCCATGATGCATAACACAAAATGACTGACACACATCCAAAATGTCCTTGTAACTATCTGATCTTTTTATATATGTTTAATTGATACAACCAGAGCATTCACGTCTATTTGGAAAAAGAATCAGCATGATGGAACACTCTGTTTTATTGCGTGAAACTACACTACGTACATAAACACACACTATAAGATTTTTACATAACAACCATGAACACACCGCGAAGACACCGCCCTCTTTCACCACCCTGCAGCCAGCTCACATAGACACTGATTCAAGCCAGGTTCAGGACCACCCATATGGGGGTGGCTTAGGCTGGTTATAAAAGTTAGGGAACAAAGAAAGTCTGGGTTCTTTGTTCCTGGTGTTTGCATGCGATCAGGTCAAGATCCCAGTGGTGAGATAACTCTGTACTGGTGCAACAACTCTTTTCAATACAACATCTAAACTTTGAAGTCCGTTTCTTGTCCAGTTCTTTTTGGAGGTCTCACTGTGAAAAAAGAACCTAACACTGACACAGTACATTTATCAGTCAGATGTAAGGTAAGACTGTATGAGAAATACATGTTCTTCATGGAATTGCTCAGTTCAAATTGGTAAGTTCCTGTGCTAGCTAGTTACTGTGGCCTACTATGCTTTCATTGCGAGTTTCTCAATTTCTAAAATTCTGCCCAAACAAAATTTCAAATGCACAGTAAATTTTGTAGCAGAAGCAAAATAAATAAATACCTGCATAAATAATTATGATACTCTGACACAACATCCACTTTGGATCTGGCTTCATTCTCTCATTAATTCAAGTTTAACTTTTTGGAAAGTCAGTTTTTAAGTTGTATTTTGTTTTCATTTCTGCCTCTATGATGTCATAATGATGCTGTTCGGAGTCAGTTTGTTAAACAGCTCTGTTCTTTGGTGAAATTAGATCTTCAGCTGGAGATGAGGAGAGAGTTTTTGGGCAGGTTGTGGTGTGGCTGCAGTGCTGCTGTGTCTGGGGGTTTATCTGGCTGTGGACCACTGAGCTCCTGCTGCTGTCTCTATTGGTGTAGCGACAGAGGAAAGGTCTGCCGTCCCTGATAAACCCTCCCTCTGTTCTTCCAGCAGCCTGCCAGTCTTCTTGTTTGCTGCAGGCAGTGTTGTGGAAAGTAACTTTGACAAGTTACTTTTTTAGTTACTTTTTAGTTGCTTTATACAGGTGCTTTATGCAGTTACTTCATTAGCAGCTTTATGCAATTACTTTATTAGAATCTGCAGAAAACTTGCAACTAATAAGTAATGTAACTAATAAGGTAACGAGTAATCTAACTTGGTTACTCGTAAGATTGAGCAATCAGAAAAGTAACTAATCAGCAAAGTAACTAATAGTTACTTTTCTGAGTACTAAATCTTAAAAATAACCAAATTAGATTATGAGTAACTTTATTAATTACATTCAGCAGCTGCCGACAAGGTGTCCACAGCTGCTAATGAAGTAAATGTAAGAAGTAACTGTAAAACAGAACTGATGAACTAATGAAGTAACTTTCCAAAGTTACTTTCCCCAACACTGGCTGCAGGCAACGTCCAAAATGTTCCCACATCCCTCAGACATCAACACGTCTGCTGCTGGAACATTTAGACTCCGCCACCAAGAAGATAAATGACAAAAAGGTGCAGGACAAAATGGAAGGCAGCACACAAACAAAAATAGAGAGAAAATACCAGAGGCACTGCTAAATAATAAATATAACGTAATGCTAAAAAAAACCTTTGGCCGTATGAGCCTTGTGTTCTCAATAATTTGCAGTTGTTTAATTAATTATTAAGATCCTGTTGTATACAATTTTTTACATGTTCAGGGAAGCCCCTCTATTAATCTGTCAATCAAAAACAATATTTTAATTTTAACAGCGTCTTCAGGAGGCTTTGCGTGTGTGTGTACATGAGCATTTGACAAAAGCGGAAGTTATGCAAATCAAGGAATATTTGTAGATCACTCTCCGTCTCATTAATATCAGCAAATGCACAAATTTAACTCCATCCAGGGTTTTAATGTATCCCATAATCCCTTGCGTGCAAAGAGTCGCTGTAGTCAAACAACATATAGAGAATTCACATGATGACAATTGTAAATGAATATTATACTACAAAAATGTATTTTTTTATGCTTTTCATCACATTAATAAGAGACTGCTGCATGATACCCTGAAAACTTGCTAAAACAATTATAACGAATAATCCGTGTCTGTTACGTTTAATCTGCATGAAATTTAATAAACGCAAACCAAATTTCAGACATATATATATTAGTCTGGAACAAAGAGGACAAACAGTGTTGTAAAGAACAATAATCAAGACTTTAAATAGCAAACTTCACTTTCCCCCAGAACGACATGAACAGGAAGCGAGTGTAGCTCACAGCAGCTCCCACTGAAAATAACGGAGAGACAGCCTGTGATTCTCCCATGTTTACATAAAACAAATGCAATAACAACGTCTATAAACCCAGAGAATATATTCATGAGAGTTTTAGGCACAATATAAAAATAGTTTTATGTTGTGATGTTAATGCTGTTGTCCATGTGCAGCGGTTAAAGTGCAGTGTGATCAAAGCGTCTCAATGCAGTTCTCAATGTTACTGAGATCTCGCAGCGCGGCGACCTCTCCGAGGTTTTGCGGGATTTGATACCTGAAAAGGGTGGATAGGAAATTAGCTTTGAGATAATGGAAGTTAGCATGCACACTGCTGCAAAATGTGTTATGATGTTACACAAAGAGCCTTTTCAGTTTTAGAAATGTTTATTTCTCACTATCTTTTACATAATATATGACAAAGAGGATATAGTTACACACAAACAAAACAGAGTTTTGCAGCTAGCTACCAGCCTGTGACATCACCATGCTAACATTCAGAGGTGTTATTAGGTTCCAAAAACAGCATTTGCAGTTTTAGAAGTATTTATTTCTCGCTAACTTTGACATAATACAGTATATGGCAAAGAAGATATACGTATTTACACACAAATGAAACAGAGTTTTGTAGCTAGCTGCCATCCTGTGATGTCACCATGCTAACATCTGCAAAATAAGTTCAGAGGTGTTATTAGGTTCCAAAAACTGTTTTTTTTTTATTTCTCGCTAGCTTTTACATAATATATGATAGACATACATATAAACACAAACCAAAGAACTTTTGAAGAGACCAGCCACTGACATCATGGCACAGCTCTTCTCTCATTGGCTGTCATCCCCGCCACTCAAAAACGAAGCAGAACACATTCAAACAGAATGTGACAATTTAACCTCTTAAAATACCTCTTAAAATATGACAAGGTTAGCCATCTTTGAACTTGTCCAAGGTCTGTGCCCCAAGGATGTTCCCTGTGAATTTGAAGACTGTGGCAGTAATAGAACTGGACTTATGCTGAACACAGACGGACGGACACCAGGTCATATGTCATATGTTGGCCTTGGGTAAAAATCATACCAAGCCATTTAGTTTGAAAGTAAAAAATTTGACGACTGTGACCAGACATTATTTCGGTCCAAAAAACATTCTAGCAGAAGATACCATAACCAGACTTTTTTTTTTTTTTCTTGATCAGTCATATTTTCTTACCTTGAGAGTTTTAAATGAATTCAATCCCTGACATTAAACAATGGACACAGAGATGGATAAAGTTGAAAAATGTCACAACTCACAGTTGTCTCTTTTTTTTTTTTTTGTTATAAAAATTTGAGTTGCTGCGGTCAAAGTGACGACTGCAGAAACGAATTATCTCAGCTTTCAAAATGTCACCTGAAGGAAATAATATTTGCCCTATAATTGCATTTAACTCCTTCACTAGACAGAACTCAGTTTGTCTTGGAAACAGTATTATAAGATTCTATACCAGCTGTAAGTGGTTCTGTGTGTCACTTAAAGAGCGACAGACTGAAGTGAGAGAGAAGAAAGGGAAGGATGATAGAAAGAGTTGGAAAAAGCACAGTTGACTTATTTTATTAAAAAAAAAATCAAACTGTGACAAAATGCTGAATTGTCACTTTTTAGGAGTCCCAACTTGACTCAAAATCAGTTCCTCAATTGTCACTGTTTACGTAAATCTATCTGCAGGCTTTAAAATCAAACTTTCTTCGACTCATCACATTTATTTGGTTTTCAGACTCAAAAAACACACATACACACACTCGTGCATGCACACTGTTCACACTGACTCATTTTTACCTGAGACCATCAAAATATGGCCATTGGGTATTGTGAAGGCTTTGCATCCATCTGTCCGTCTGTCTATCTATCTGTCTATCTGTGCTCAGCATAAGTCCAGTCTTATTACTGCCAGGGTCTTCACGTTCATGGGATCCATTCTTGGGACATCATGCAAATCCGTTGTTTTTGTTTGTTTGTTTTGTTTTGTTTTTTAGGAGTGACAGTCAATCAGAGCAAAGCAGCATTGATGACATCACTGGCTGGTCGCTCTCTGGCACTCCAAAACCGCTTTGTTTCTGTGTAAATACGAAGTCTGTTAGAAAAGTATCGGACCTTTTTATTTTTTTCAAAAACCTGATGGATTTGAATCACGTGTGCTTGCATGAGCAAACCTTGAACCTTTGTGCGCATGCAGGAATTTTTTCACGCCTATCGATTGCGTCATTTCCTGGTAATCAGCCTTTGTGTGGGACGTGTGCAATGCGCTCGGCAGATTTTCATTTCAAGGAAAAAGACGGAATGACTGGAGCAGCGCCGCATCAAATTTTGCCAGAAACTGGGGGACAGACAGGTGGAAACCATTCGGATGATTCAGACGGCTTTTGGTGACGATCCTATGGGCATCACACAGATTAAGGAGCGGTACAACTGGTTTAAAGACGGCCGCACAACGGTGGAGAGCGAGCCACGCTCCGGTCGGCCATCAACATGCTGAAATGACCAGATCATTTCCAAAGTGAACGCTGTGGTGATGCAGGACCATCATGTGACTGTCCAAGAAATTGCGGAAGAGGTGGACATCAGCACTTTTTTGGTACATTCCACTGTGACAGAAGCTTTGGCCATGAAAAGAGTGGTGGTGAAATTCATGCTGCTTCTGACGGCGGTGCAAAAGCGCCTTCGTGTTGAAGTCTCACAGGACATGCTGTGACATGCCCACCTCTTCCACAATTTCTTGGATAGTCACACGACTGAAAAGTCACTGAAAGCCGTCTGAATCATCCGAATGGTTTCCACCTGGCTGTCGCCCAGTTTCTGGCAAAATTTAATGCCGCGCTGCTCCAGTCGTTCCGTCTTTTTCCTTAAACAAATATGTAGGACTGCTTTTTTGCATTTACGCAATATCTCTAAAATCAGAAAGGTCTTGTCTCAGAGTGAGTGAGTGATGCTGAAAAACTAATTCATGCATTTATTTCCTCTAGGCTGGACTATTGTAATTCATTATTATCAGGTTGTCCTAAAAGTTCCCTAAAAAGCCTTCAGTTAATTCAAAATGCTGCAGCTAGAGTACTGACGGGGACTAGAAGGAGAGAGCATATCTCACCCATATTGGCCTCTCTTCATTGGCTTCCTGTAATTCTAGAATAGAATTTAAAATTCTTCTTCTTACTTATAAGGTTTTGAATAATCAGGTCCCATCTTATCTTAGGGACCTCGTAGTACCATATCACCCCAATAGAGCGCTTCGCTCTCAGACTGCAGGCTTACTTGTAGTTCCTAGGGTTTGTAAGAGTAGAATGGGAGGCAGAGCCTTCAGCTTTCAGGCTCCTCTCCTGTGGAACCAGCTCCCAATTCAGATCAGGGAGACAGACACCCTCTCTACTTTTAAGATTAGGCTTAAAACTTTCCTTTTTGCTAAAGCTTATAGTTAGGGCTGGATCAGGTGACCCTGAACCATCCCTTAGTTATGCTGCTATAGACGTAGACTGCTGGGGGGTTCCATGATGCACTGTTTCTTTCTCTTTTTGCTCTGTATGCACCACTCTGCATTTAATCATTAGTGATCGATCTCTGCTCCCCTCCACAGCATGTCTTTTTCCTGGTTCTCTCCCTCAGCCCCAACCAGTCCCAGCAGAAGACTGCCCCTCCCTGAGCCTGGTTCTGCTGGAGGTTTCTTCCTGTTAAAAGGGAGTTTTTCCTTCCCACTGTAGCCAAGTGCTTGCTCACAGGGGGTCGTTTTGACCGTTGGGGTTTTACATAATTATTGTATGGCCTTGCCTTACAATATAAAGCGCCTTGGGGCAACTGTTTGTTGTGATTTGGCGCTATATAAAAAAAATTGATTGATTGATTGATTGATTGAAATGAAAATCCGCCGAGCACACAACACACGTCCCACACAAAGGCTGCTTTCCAGCAAATGATGCAATCAACAGGTGTGAAAAAGTTCATGCATGCACATGAAGGTTCAAGGTTTGCTCATGCAAGCACACGTGATTCAAATCCATCAGGTTTTTGAAAAAAATAAAAAGGTCTGATACTTTTCTAACAGACCTTGTATAACATGTTTCTCATATATAACGTCTTCGGGGTTGTCTAGGTGTCACTCTTCTCCTTCTTGCACAGTCACTCAGTTTTTGAGAACTGTCTATTCCATGCAGATTTACCACAGAGTGCCATAGTATTTGTATTTCTTCATAATTTATGTAAATAAAGTAACTAAATCAAACTAAATTAAAGTAAATAAACAACTAAATCACAAGTAGTTTTCATTCATGAAGTCTAATTAAAATGTAATTTTGTACATTGACATCAGTTAATGAAACACGTTATGCAGTGCAGTTTCAACCAAATCTAAAAAAGTAATTTAACCCTCAAGTGACCGAGCTATTTTTCCGACTAATATGGTAGGATAATTATAGCATCAAATAAAGAAGAGCATGCCAATACCTTAACACAAATCACAATGAACCTATCAGTTATCCTTTGTGACAATCATGAGCTATTTTCATCCTCATTCTGGGCATCAAGAATCAGTCTCGATGCTTGTGCAGCTGTAAAATCTTGCTATTCTAGGTCTGTTGGCTTCCCTGCAAAACAGTAAAATATAATGATTAGAGCTGGCACATTACAATGCCATCTGAAGCTATAATGTTTAAAATTTCATAGATTCCTGGGGGTGTCATAAGCGACGCCGCACAATTGCGTATTGTACTTCCCACACGGATCGGCCGATCATTTCAAAATTCTATGACCAAATGCAAGACACTTAGATTGATAAATTCATGGTAGGAAAATTTTTTCCATTAAAATTAGAAAAATGGTGCACAAAAAATATATGTCCAGGGTCATAAATGACCCCACTTGGTTACTTGAGGTTAAAATTGTTGCTTATTCACCTGTTTCAATTTAATGCTGCAGAGTAGAATGTGTCTCAGTAAGCGAGTGTAAAGCAGAATACAGGCTGTCTTTATTTTAGTTAATAGACATCCTGTTCTTTGTCTCCTCTTACAAAGGTGGAAGGACTGGAAGTAAAGAGGCAGCAGGGAATCTAAGGACATTCTAATTAGATATTGAATGTGTATCCGGCCTGTTACTGTGCACAATGTCAGTCGGTGTGATGTGAGAGATTCATCAGGTAGTGATGTTACTTTATTTGATAACTGTAAATTTTAGAGATGCTCATGGCAGTTTGAGATATTGTCAGCCTGTGTGGATTCTGGCTGTCTGTCAACATCCTGAAGTCCAAATGTGGAAAAACAGCTTAACCTGAAGATCAATGACACCTTCTACCTTTGCGATATTAAATCAATAGTTTTTTTTCTTCCTGTAAAAGGAAGACTGTATCAAAGACTTTACAAACAAGAAATCATTCCACAAGACCTTCAGTTTAAGTCTGCAACATCTCAGGGTTCAAGCTTTGTCACATAAAGAAAGGTGAAGGCAAACAAGCATGAAGAAAATGAGCAGCACACATTCAGCTAAATGAACGTAAACAGCAGCACAGAGCGATGCAGCAGTGTGGAAATGGGAACATTTGGCAGCAAAGACATAACACAGAATTCAGTGTGTTTGAGCAGAGAGAACAGGTGTGTGTGTGCACACAGGTGCATGCACTGATGTTTGTGTATATGTCAATGCATTTTAGTCTCAGCTACAGGGGTGCACAAGTGCAAAGAAAGCAAGTGCATAGTGTTGGCAGAGCGGATAATAGCTGTTACTTGAAAACTGAGATCCAGAAAAATTTTAGCCATGCCACATTTTCTGTATGTGGAACTCACTTTTTAAGTAAGTGTTCTATGGATTTTGACCCAAAATGCATAGAGCACTGTCATCTAATGGATGGCAGTGTAAATAGCATCCAACTATCATATGGTCGCCATTCAGTACGCTGTATCACACTTAAACAGAATTTTCAGTTTTGGAAATGCCTTTTTTTTTTTACAAATAAAAAAATTACATATATATAAATACATATTTAATTATAAAAACTAACATACACATTACAGTAACTTGTGTGTTGTTGTTCTACAACCAACCAACCAGTGATGAAGAGGCTCAATTTCCCATAATGCCTTTTGGCATCTGTGAGTTTTAATTCTCAAACATTCAGAATTAGTGCATTACTTTAAAACTAAAAGATAACTGTGATATTTTCACTTTGTAAAAATGACAGAGTTAATGTTAATATCAATAAACTGTCTGGAATTAGTTTGGTTTTTAAATCAAGCCATAAGTCAAACCTGCTTTTGTGTTTATGCCTTTTGCCCACTAACATGTTTGATTTTAGGGCTTATAAGTGTTTTTGACCATTTGGCTTTACTTATACTATGCCAGCAAAAAAACATTAGCGAACTACAAGTTAGTGAAACTAAATATACCGGAAGCTAACAGAGGTGTTGCTCTGGGCCACTGATAGTTTTTGAAGTTAGCTGAAAAGCTGATCTGTCAACAAAAAAGTTAGCTTTGCTAATTAGCGGTTAGCGGAACTGTGCCCACTACTGGTAGGAGCTCAGAGAGGTATGATGGGACAAACACATTCAGGGATTTAAGAACAAATGAAAGAATTTTAAAATGAATTCTAAAATGTATGGGCAGCCAGTGGAGTGAGGCCATAATTGGGAAAATGTGCTTACGCAATGTATTTATGCGTAGCAGTTAAAAGGTGTGCCTCAGCATTACTTAGGTAAAATAAGAATTTTTAAATTCCAAAAAATAAGCATGGTGTGAGTTGCCTTCTGGATGGCTGGAATTAATGCATGCCTGACAGCTGGAGGATGCTGACCTCTTGGCTCCATTACCAGGACATCAGCTTCGGGGGCATGGCGGTGCTTGGGGGTTTTTCCAGCTCTTGACTTGGTCTACCCTCTGTGTGAGGTTTTGGGTCATGTCTAATTAGGATTGGATATCTGTGTTCTACATCTTGTGCTCACAGACCTGGTCTGGTCCTATGTGCAGGGTGCTTCGGTGTACCTCTTCAGGGGGTGGTCTACATTCCTTTCGGTTGTTCCTCACCTCCTATCGGGGACAAGTAGGATACTGGTTGTGTTACTGCTCGTGTCCTTTGTTTAAGAGGCAGCTGCAATGATGCTTTAATTTACAAAACAAGCAAATAAATAAATAAATTAACATTTTGATGTCAATGGGTTGTGAAATAATTTGCTTCAGCTTCCACTGAGGTGTTAATTTTCAGGCAAACGCATTTGGAGAAAATATGAGAGTATGCAGAAAAATAATTTCCTTTCATAAAGAACTCTCTTATTAATATATTACTTTTGAGCAAAACATCTTGAAATAGTTATAATGAGCATTTTCTGATTTTTTTTTTTTTTTTTTTCATGTCAGTCTGACAGCAGGCTATACTGGGGATCTTCTTGAATGACAAATATGTCGATTTGGACTTTCTGCTGTAGAGACTCTTAAAAAAAATCTGAGATCAGTTGGAGGAAATCTAATTCAAAGGAAGCAGGAGATCTGATCAATGAAGTAGTGCCATGTTATTAACTGATCTGCAGATAGACTTGTTGGTGTTTAAATAGAGACCGACAGGAGCAGACATGTTGCCAGATAATCCATTGTTCCTCCTGGATGGAGCAAACATCCAGCGTCAGAGGCAGAAAAAAAGCCTCATAATAAGAAAATAAATTGTGCACATATGGGTGTGTGCACGTGCTGAAACCTTGTTAGAAATCTGAGAGATGTGCATTAAATTGTGAGGTTACATGAAGCAAATGGAAACCTAATAATGATTAGACTGAGCTGTGTGTGCTGTGATTAGAGGAACTTTCATTTCCCTCCATGTAAATCAGTGTTTGGAGGACATCACAGTTTAGTCATTATTATATTGCGCCGTATCCAGGGTGACATTAGAACGCAGGATGAATCAGTAACAAACCCATATTCGGCTCCCTGATTCTATTTTCCGAACATGAGGCGACATAAATCATCGTGAACCTCATTAAACAACCAGCAGGCTCGAGGTAATTTGTCCAGGAGGCTGTTTGGCTCAAATCCCCCTGAAATCCACTCGATCGGGCCTCGGTAGGACAAAGAGCGAGAGCAGATGGAGTGATAGAGAGAGGGAGAGATGGATGGTTGGTTTTGAACCGGTGAGCTCAGCTCCATCTCTGTTCAGCAGCTGATAGCAGTCGACCTGGTCTCACTCTGCTCCACACTCCACCTCCAAAACTTCTTCTACATACTATCTTCACCAGTAAGGTTTAGCAATTGCTGCATTTTTTAATTTTTTTATTTTATTTCCGTCCACTTTTTTGCTGCCCGCTTGGTGAATCAGAATCGTTTAAAACACCAGCTTCCAAAGCTATTCAAATAAATGTGTGGAATAGATGGTGGAAGTCAGGGCCTTTATTTTCAAGGTAGTACAAAATGTACAATGGAGGAGGTCAGTCACAACGTATATCTTTTTTAAAAGTGTAAAAATTGTGATTTATTCATTCATTCTCCATGAATATGTCAACTCGCAGGAAAAAATGTATTAAAGGTGCAAAACAAAGCAGGGACTGACATTTCGATGTAAAAGTTACATCTTCATCAGAGTCCTGTCAGTCCTGGCCGCCATTACCAAAGAGGGGGAAAAAGGACACAAAGTACCCGGATGTGCAATACAGCATCTCTGTTTTAACCCTCACTGGTCTACGGTCTATTGGTTCTCTGTGGTTTTGAGTTTGCATTCTTGTACGTATTTTGCCTTTTGATTGCATTTTCCACGCCCCGCATTTTTCATGTCTTTGGCTTTTTCGTACCTTATTAGTTGGACTCTGTTAATATTACCCTGCTTACTCACAATGTGGATTTTTGTCATTGGGATTCACCTGTAAATAAATCATCTTGGATTTACACTTTATTCTTGTATTTCGACTGCCTGCGTTCTGGGGTTCATATCCGACTACTTGTACCTGTGAATCTAATCCTAACAACATTTGCTGTTGTGTTTTAAGGCATTACTCATCATGCTCAATGTTTATGTTGTATTTGTTGCTATTACATTTTACTGATGTCAGATGTTAAAGGTTTCCTTGAAAGTGCTTGAATTTTAGTCTTGTCAAAGTGCATGTGCTCTGTATTCCACAGGGCAACCATCTCAGTGGATGAGATATTGAATCAGACATTATGAAAAAAGTTTGGGTTCTCCATAGAAGCTATTTTATTTCATAACGCATGAAGGAAAAAGTCATTAACACTCAGTTGACTTGATATTGACTAAATGCAAGCTTTTGGATAAAAATGTTTGTATGACCTGGTGCGTCTTGAAAAGTGGTATGTTTGTGACAGTCCCTTCAGCTTCTCCCTTGGTTCACTCAGGGTCACCACAGCAGATCTGCATATTGAAGATTTACACTGCATGGTCTTCCTGACACAACTCCACATTACATGGAGAATGGAACAGAAACAAGTAGGCTTAAGTGCTTGGTCACAACTCCTCTAGTATGCTTTGTACTACTTTGATAATAATGAGTAACCCCTAAAATAAAGTCTACTACAGCCACAGAACCCTGTCCAGCTTCTGCACCAGTGAGGGGACAATGGAGCGTAAGACTGGCCAAAGAAAAGGTGCAGCAGGGATGGTGTTGCATGCGCTTCACTCTACTGTTGTGACAAAAAGGGAGCTGAGCCAAACAGTGAAGCTCTCGATCTACTGGTCAATTTTTGTTTCAGCTCTCACCTATGGTCATGAGGGTTGGGTCATGACCAAAAGAACTAGATCGCAGGTACAAGCAGCCAAAATGGGCTTTCTTAGGAGGGCGGCTGGTATCTTATATAGAAGCTCAGTCATCCGTGAGGAGCTTGGAGTAGAGCCGCTGCTCCTTCGCATTGAAAGGAGCCAGCTGAGGTGGTTCGGGCATCTGATGAGGATGCTCACTGGGTGCCTCCCTAGGGAGGTGTTCCAGGCACATCCAGCTGGGAGAAGACCCTGGGAAGCCCCAGAACTAGGTGGAGAGATTATATCTCCACACTGGCCTGGGAACACCTCAGGATCCACCAGTCAGAGGTGGTTAATGTGGCCCGGGAAAGGGAAGTGCTGGGGCCCTGTTGGAGGTGTTGCCCCCATGACCCTGTTCTGGATAAGTGTTTGAAGGTGAGTGAGTGAGTGTTATGTGCTTGAGGTGTTGCACCTCAAGGTCGTATTACGGGACCCCCTTTCAATGTCATATGTTGGAAACAAAACCCCTTTTAATTATAGTTTTCTGAGTTGTTCAGTCCTGCTCTGTTCCAGGTATGTTGCCTTTCTGCTCTGAGTGTCAGGATGTCAGATGTGTCAATCATCTTGACTTTTACATACCAGAGGAGGATTCATGTCACTACAGAACATAATTCCACAGCTGATTCTGTATGAGGCTGGATGGTCAGGAACTGCTGGACACAAATGCACGGCTCAAACAAACAGCTCTGGTTGTAAAAAGGCTTTACTTGAGTGGATAGCAATGGTTGGTACACGCGTAGGCAGTCAAGAAAAAGCAGCAGGACAAAAACCATCAGGCAATCGGTGTGGTCGAGGCAACAGGTTAGACGTCAGGTACGCACAATGAGGCAGGCAGGACTAGGAATGCAGGAACAGAGCTGGAATGCAGGTACAAGGCACAACAAACTGGTGACTAGCAAACACACCCAGTGAGCTTATATAACCCCAGGTGATAATCAGAAAATCAGGAACAGGTGTGCATGGAAAGCACCAGAACAAGGGCATGGCCAGAGAAAGGGAAACACCATCACAAAGAGACAGACAAGAGAGATAGTGACAGACAGACCTAAGCAGAAAATCCCAGTAAGAGAAATAACACACAGAAAAACCAAACACAGCAAAACAGAAACGTAACAAAACAAACCAAAGAAAATAAAACAGAAAGCCAGACAAATATTCAAACCCTGACATTCTGCTGCCTTTCAAATCATTTCTGGTGTCATCACACCTGCTGGACTTTAGTCTTTTTACACTGACTTAGAGTTTAATGTCTGGAGGAAACAATTCTACAAAATATGATGTGTTTATTGGTGAGTAATCTACAATGAGAAAACCGACAACCTGCTCCCATCTGTTTACCATAACAAAGCATATGACAATTCCATAAATGTATTTTTGGTCACAATGTGCACCTTGTTTCTCACATTTGTGACTTGTTAATAATATATCAACACCATTCTTTGAAAGCTACACATCTCTTTTTCACAGTAATAATAACTGAATTTAATAAATTAAAGTTCTTTCAAACATGCCATCTCAAGTTCTCTTGTGCATTTTTAAGACAATATAAACAATTAAAATCCTAAATCTTGTAGTAGGTATAACTGATCAGATAAAGATACCTTTCATGTGTAACATGAAAAACCTTTGATCAAATACTTAATCCTGTTTTCTGTTCCTGTGTGTCTTTGATTTGAGCTGCACTGTTTTTAATCGAAGAAAAATAAATTCTGCCTAAATCATGTTTCCCAGCTTTACTGTTGTAATGTCAAATTTGCATCTTGGACTGCTGGATGTGCTCGAACAGCATTAATGCAGTTCGACATCCTCTGGCACTTTCATCGCTTATAAATTATTCATTTCTATTAATTCATTCTACGGTTTTTATGCTGTATTTAAGATATTGCCAAGGGTATAAAATCAGTTGTAAAACTACATCTCTTTGCAATTGGATCATTTCCTCTCATCACGTAAAGCTGCGTGATGCCAGAAGCAATTCCAAACAAAATGTTATCGGTTTTTCCAGGATTCACACCAGCATGTCAGTGGCCTTTGGGAATCATTTAATTTGGACAACCTGCAATCTTTTTCTTTAACTGCTGTATGTGTGGCTCATCACATTTCTGTCCTGTCCACATTCACCACACGTTTCTCTACCAGCTGGAAATGCCAACTCTCACTGAAATACAGGAGATTTCCACTGAAAAGGTTCAGTCTGATCTGTATCTTTATTTTAAAAGATTTACAGTGCATCCAGAAAGTATTCACTGTACTTCACTTCGTCCACATTTTTTTATGTTACAGCTTTATTGCAAAGTGGAGTAAATTAATTTTCCATTCACAATTCTACTCACAGCATCCGATAATGACAACATAAATATATATTTTTTTTTACTTTTGCAAATTTAGTAGTAAGAAAACAATAAGAACTCACATGTGCATAAGTATTCACACCCTTTGCTCAATACTTTGTTGATGTACATTTGGCAGCAATTACAGCCTCAAGTCTTCTTGAATATGATGCCACAAGCTTGGGGCACCTATCTTTGGGCAGTTTTGCCTATTCCTCTTTGCAGCACCTCTCAAGCTCCATCAGGTTGGATGAGAATTCAGGTCTGGGCTCTCGCTGGGTCACTCAAGCACATTCACAGAGTTGTCCTGAAGCCACTCCTTATTTTTAATGCTGGCTGCAGCATTTACAACACAACCAGAAGCGCTACTGACTGTTAATCTTTTCAAAATAAGGCAAATAATAATAACCCGACCTCTACGGTGGTTTGGAGGTGACTATATGCAGTAGGGAGAATTACGAGTGGTGTTGGGCAGAGAGTAGGAAAGAGGTGTTTCTGAATCTTCTTTAAACCAGAAATGTATTACTTTCACTTCTTTCCTGCACAACCATACAAAGTACTAGATGATAATTCCTTCACTTTTTTTTTAGTTCTGTCACAAGTTCCTGATCAGAGAACTTGGACTGACATAGCAATTGAAGTCCCAGTTGAAGCTCAGCTGAACCACTTCATTTATGAAAGATGTACTGATCTACTCTATAGAAAATACACAGATTTAAAGAAAACTAGCTACCAAAGGCACGGCTACCAAATATTTGTAATGCACTCATTCACTTTGATTGAAAACCCAGTGGCTGACACTTCAGGCACGTCAGTGTCTCAGAGGCAAAACTCTCATCACAAGCGGATATCCGTGGATGGTGCGCATATCAAATTTCCACAAGATAAATGCATTTTCTGTGAGGAGAATAAAATCAAGCTGGGTGGCAAGATTCAAAGGCCAACTCACAGCTTTACAACTTGGAAAAAGGAGGAGACCGGATGGGAGAAAATCAAATTCCTGGCAGAACCATGTGGAATGAGCCATCTGCACTGTAAAAGCAAGGGTGTTGTGTTTGCAGCTGATTCTCTCAATCGGGGCAGTTGCTACAGCAACTTCTTTTACTACTACTAGAATTACAGACAGAAAGTGGAGGAGGATGACACAGCACAAGCTCATAAAGTTGTGAAGTTCACAGTGTTGTGATGGAGCTACTGAAGAGCAGATGACCAACAGGTCATGCTGCTCAGTGATCTCTGTGGGTGCTACAGCACTGAGTTTGCCACATGGACCACATGCATAAACTGCTGTAGATTCACAAACAAAACTGTACACACAAAGGTGGAAATGTGGATGTGCATTCTTGCCAGAGCTACAAAATGATGCAAATGGTTTTCCATTATAAATGTCATCATGGAATTACAAACACATACACAAGCCTGCTTTCTGCGCCCATCTTTAGCCATGAATGGTTGACTCTCCCTCAAATCATTTGCATAGACAAATGTCAGTCCATACATCTGAAAACTGAACTAACATCAGTCAGGAACCTACTACCTAACTATTACTGTTTACTACAAGTCAGTGAAGGGATAACAGGGATGCAATTTGGGCATACAACACCACTACCATCTTACTTGTCCTTTAGCAGGAACTATTTAAAAAGTATGACATTGCAAAATGCAATCTTTTGTGACATAAACGAGTATCACCTGTAAACATTCAGGTCAAAGGACAAGTAAGATGGTAGTGGTGTTGTATGCCCAAATGGCGCAAAGCAATGCCGTGATGAAGCCTTCCAGGACATGTTGGGGCATGTCCAGCTCATGCACAATCACAATCGGATAATCACACGACTGAAAAGCAACCGGAATCCATCTGAAATCCACCTGAAAGCCGTCCTGTGAGACCAACACGGAGGTGGTTTTGTGCCGCGTAATGAACGGCACCGTGGCGCGTCCCTCTGCTTTTCTTTCCATGAAAAAAACTCCTGTAACAGTGGAATGTGCCGAAAAAGTGCTGATGTCCACGTCTCCTGCCTTTTTGTGAAGCCTTCACATTGGAAATGATCTGGTTGTTTGAGCATGTCGATCAGCGCTGGGAGCGCGCCGCGCTCTCAGCAGTTGTGGGCCGTCCTTAAAGCGGCAGTAACACTCCTTAATCTGTATAATCCCCATAAAATCGTCCCTGAAAGCCATAATAATTTTCCGAACGGTGTCCACCTGGAGGTCTCTCACAGTTTCTGGAAAAAATTTGATGTAGCAAAGCTCCAAATCGTTCAGACATTTATTCGCAATAAAAATCCGACGAGAGGGGTGGACCACTGCTCACACAAAGCCTGCTCACAGGCGAATGACGCAACCGACAGGCGTGAAAAAACTCACACATGCGCACGAAGGTTCAAGCTTGTCTGATGCAATCACTCGTGATTCAAATCCATATGGTTTTTGAAAAAAATAAAAAGGTCCGATACTTTTCTCACAGACCTCGTATGTATAAGTTTCCCTTAGAATATTTATTTCACAGTTTGAATTGAGGTTTTGTTAGTATGTTAGTATTTGTAAGTATGTCCAGAAAAAATGCATATATGAAGAGATTAGTTGTTTGAAGTCAGGAAAATGGTATCACACTGGTATTGGCAAATACTGAAGATGCCAGTATTGGCATTGTATCAAGTGGTACAGTGCCATCCCTCATTTCCACATACTCTCTTGCATGCTCACTGTCATTTTTATGACTACCAGCTACTTTTAAGCAACTAAGCTTTCCTCTTGTTTAATATGATCCTGAGTCAAATCCTGTCAACCGCTTCCTTAAAATAATTTATCATCATTTGTACCATGTCATGTCAGTATGTACAATAAGCATGTTTAGAATTGATCTTGTGCAGTTGATGCCTTTGTCAAATGATATGAGGTACCGCTTTCAGCTTCCTGGCTTAGTGTATTTGTCATTTACAGTGCACTCGTCGCCTCTCAGTTGTTTTGTTGTTGGAGACAAACTGTATTGACAAACAGCAGAGGAATAACTGGGTCCTGGGGGGTCCATGTGGGTCGGCTTCCAAATGATCACAGCATGTTTAGCAGAGCTGCTGCTGTGGAAATGACAACACGCCATGCTCTCCTGCACCCTGCTGGTCTTTGCAGTACTTCTCTCCACAGAGAGTTCTCCTCATCTGTCTCACTCAGCAGCGTCAGCGAGCCAAGACAGGAGATGAGTGGATGAGGAGGTGAGAGGATGGCTTTCAGTTCCAGTCCCACAACAACAGGACAGTAAAAACATTGCGGTCGTTCTAAATGCTGATTCAGTGTTTCCGTAAATCACTGAGGGAGAGTGATGTCCTCCTTTAATTTGATGGTTGTGTTGCATGAAGAGTGGCATTGCAAGAGACACCCTCACACTGCTCTTTAAAAGCCTGAACACTGTGATACAATATGAAGTGTAATCACCTTGAGCAGAAACCAATATGATAAAAATGGCTCCATCTATTATTCAGCAAAAACATAGTCAGAGTGCTCATCAATCATGCTGAAGGTTTGTACAAATTACATTCTGTGTACAGTTACCTGCATTCATATATTATTGATTTTCAATCAGCTCCACATCAGGACTAAAGGTAATTAGTCCAAACATCAGCACCCACCTAGAGCTGATTTTGATGAAAACAGCTGATTGTGGAAGACTGAGAAGCTGAGGACTGAGACAGCAAAGCAAAAAGATCCCATCTGTGAGGTGATGAAATGCAAATTGCATCAGGAATGCTGTTAACATAAAACCTATTAAGACAAGAAAAATGGAAGGATTAATGGAGAAACGTGTTTTATGGAAGGGATGAAATAGTAACGCAGAGCTTAAGGACACTGTTTGGTGTGGCTGGTATCATTCACAGGCACTGGGGAAATTAGAGCAGATAGTGCTACCAGAGTTTCAGCTGAGTGAAAATACATTCCAGAATCACCGGAATAAGAGGCAACAGAATCAGACGTGGACTTGATGATATCCTGCAAGTACAGCAGCAGCAGAATCCTAAATTCAGTGAAAGATTCTGCAGCTTTGATGTATGTTTTTAGAGAGACACAACACAAAGACTTCATATAATCAAAGTTTTATTTAACCCTCTTGGGTCCAGGGTATAATTGGCCATTTTTGACTCCTTTTGGTTTTACCTTCATCAATTCCCTTAAAAAAAAACAACAACAAAAAAACTGTTTACCTTGTTTGGTGTCATTTTTTTCAGCACAACCTGCCCTGTGTGTATTTACAGTCATTCAGGGTGTTTCAGTGATGCATTCAATGTATGGCTTCAGTGTCTGAATTCAGCCTTTGGCTTTAGTGATGCTTTCAGTGTTCGCATTTAGTGTTTGACTGTAGTGATGCATTCAGCCTTTGGCTTTTAATTATGCATCAGTGTCTGGTTTCAATAATGCCTTCAGTGGTTGGCTTCAGTGTTTGACTTTAGTAATGCATTCAGTATTTGCATTCAGTGTCTGGCTTTAGTGATGCATTCAATGTTTGCATTCAGTGTCTGGCTTTAGTGCTACATTCAGTTGTTGGCTTCAGTGTTTGCAATCACTGTCTGGCTGTAGTGATGCATTCTGTTGTTGGCTTCGTTGTTTGCATTCGGTGTTTGGCTTCAGTGTTTGCATTCGGTGTTTGGCTTCAGTGTTTGCATTCAGTGCTTGGCGTTAGTGATGCATTCAGTGTTTGGCTTCAGTGTTTGCATTTAGTGCCTGGCTTTAGTGATGCATTCAGTGTCTGGCTTCAATAATGCATTCAGTGGTTGGCTTCAGTGTTTGATTTCAGTCATGCATTCAGTGTTTGGCTTTAGTGATGCATTCAGTTGTTGGATTCAATGTTTGCATTCAGTGTCTGGCTTAAAGGCCCCTTCACACATAGTGCGAATATGTACAACTCCAGGACAACACCCGTTGGAGGAGGTGGTATGTGTGCACAATGAAACATCATGCCGGCGGGCAGGCGTGCACAATGCTGGTGCAACGGTTATGCATGCGGGAACACAGCAGCTTTTCCCCAGCAGCTGGGGTAACCACATCGCGCATCTGAAAAAAAAAAAAGTCACCCACGGGATTCGAACCCGCACCTTCCAAAAGCTCTGATTGGAGTGAGAAACTTTGCCAAGTGAGCTACTGTCACTATCCTGTAAAAGGTGCTGAACACTGCCTTATATCAGGAACACATGGATGTACTTAAAAAAAACAAAAGACACACCATATAAACAAAATTGCATTGTATAAATGATCCGTTTGTTCCTCTGTAATGACCACATGGTCACTGATGTACAGTCATGAAATCACATGAATGAGAAGCAGTTTGCTCATTCATGTCCATATCTGCTGGCACATGTCCTGCCGGCCCGTGTGCGTCTTGCCAACACGCATGTCTTGTGGACAGCGCATTGCAGGACACCGCGTCATGTGGAACAGAGCTCACGTGGGTGAAGTGACAGTCAGATGGCCTGCTGCGTGTTATGATCTGACGGTTAACCTGCAGGCAGCCTGTAAATGTGCGTGTCGTACACGCACGTGCTCGCTTGCTGCAGCCGTCGCCACAGTGATATATGTATTTATTTTTGTCCACTTGATGACAGCAAACAGACACGTCACAGTGGTCAGTTGTTAGTCCATGTCTCTCCAAACACAATACTGTCCAGCTGGAATGTCCAGAATGACAGATCTCTATGGCCGCTTCTGTCATAGCCACACCTCCTGTCAGTTCAGCGCACAGACCAAGCCTACGCGTGGGGGCACTTAGGAAATTCATTGTGAGCAGTGGTGGGCACAGTTCAGCTAATCCGATAGCAGATAATTATGAAGCTAATGTTTTTGCTATCGGATTAGCTTTCAGATAACTTTTAAAATTATCTTCCGATAAATTTGTTCTGATAACTTTCAGTCCGATAACATTTTCTTTGCTGGTAAAGTTTAACTGTCAAAAACGTTTGTAAACCCTAAAATCAAACATTTTAGTCTGTTTGTTGTGCGTTTGTAGCCACGGAGTAGACTGATTGCCTGTCGCTTGTTGAAGATGTCATCATAAAGCGCAAAATGCAATGACTGGTCGACACAGGGAGCATTGTGGGTAGTGTAGTTCAGATTCGCTTTGGACGTACAGTGACTTGTCACTCGACCACAAAAACAAAAACAGACTAATTTAACATTATTTATATTATTAATATATTATTATATAATGTTATATTATATACATTATATATAACATTACATTTTATTGCTTTTTGCTGTAATTTAATCGCCAAGACTCGGTGGGGGAGATGAGCTCTCATGGCGCAGCTGTGTGTACAGAGGAAGGGACTTTTCTTCATGTTTACACATTGTTTTGGATTTTAAAAAAGGACGCTTTATGTGGATTATTTATTCAGATAAATCCCACTGAAACTAACAGGTAAGAATTTATATTTTCTATGTGTATTTTACTCTGCCAATCAATGCATTAATGGACGTATTTCAGTTGTTTAAGCAGAAGGGTTCAAAGCGTGTGAAAAAAGCAGCAGCTTTTTAGCTCGTAAATGACAGTGTATCTAATACTGAGATAAACTGTGACTTCTAATACTGTGCTTTTGAAGATGATGACAGTGTTTGGGGTTTTATTTTTTATTTATATCATTTTTGTGTATTATTGTGTTTGTGATCCTTGAATTTACCCAGAAGCCCCTGCAGCGCTTAAAAAACTGGTTTATCAGAAACCGAAAGTGTAGTCTGATGTGCCTCGTCCAAATCAATCTGTAATAAAGATAATTTTTTAGGCAGTTTATCGGTTTAATCGTCATAAAAGATAACTTTTCAGTTATGATTAATGGTTATCGAAGCTAACTTTTGGTTATCTGTGCCCACCACTGACTGCAAGTACGACAGTGAGTGTCTGTAGACTGTGTCGGGTGAAGAGTGCGATTGGCCACACATTTTCTAAGTGCCATGCGGGCAGTGTTAGATGTTCGTGTATGTCCCTGGAATTTGGCTGGACAGCTGCCACCAAAGGGTTTGATGGCTCGCACAGGGCACACTCTGTCTTTCAGCTGCTGGTGTGTGCATATAGTTGTAGCAACAGGTGTACGAGGCGTTGAATGCAGCTACGAAATTACACGGTTTACATACGATTCCTGCTTCATGCACACTTAATGTGCAATTTGACCAAATTCGCACTGTGTGAAGGGGCCCTTAGTGATGCATTCATTGTTTGAATTTAGGGTTTGGCTTTAGTGACGAATTCAGTGTTTGAATTTAGCGTTTGGCTTTAGTGATGCATTCAGTGTACATTGCTTCTGCCCCCAATTTGAGAACCTCTGAGTGAAATAAAGAAATATCATTTGGAGTGACTCATTTTAGGTCATTTAATTTCTATGGAGAATTGCACTTCTATCAGTGCTGTTCTAGTTTCAATTTTAGCCCCAGACAGTAGTTACTTTTATTTTTCTGGTCCACACTAGCTTTTCCATGTGTTAAGAAGCCATCAGGTGTGGCTGTGAGGAAATTGATTTGTTGCATCCTCCTGCCTCTGCACAGCCAAGCTTTAACATTCAGTGCTGAAAATGATATATAAACTCCATCAGCTCTTACCTGGTCTGGCTTCAAAACTGTCCTTTAATGTTTGGGTTTTTTTTGTTTTGTTTTGTTTTTTATATCAAGCTTGCTGAATTATGGAGTATTGTTTGACTGTTTTTCTTCTTCTTTTTTAAAGAATTCTATGATGCTTCACATTTCACATCCTTCTGGCAGCAGTGTCGATAATAACTGAAATGTATCTGCTCACCTGCACTCTTCTAAATAATATTACAGTTTCCTACTGGTTTCACACATTGTCTCTGATGGGGAAAAAACTGCCCTGGTTGAACGTACAGTTCTTACCTCGGCTCTAGAGGACCAAGCTACGGATACTAGGTTCAGGCCAGAACCGGGTTAGTTTTGGAATTTGGTACAGCTCTGCTTTCCTCACTATATTCTGTGAGCTCTATTAATTTCATTGTTGCTGGACTCATATTTTTATCCACTGAGGCTTCCAAAGCAAGATTTGAAATTAAGTTGTTTATTTGTTATTTGTTTTATTCCACATTTATTGAGAAATGTTTGTTTATTAAATGTTTATGAAATCTGGAAAATATGTTGCAAAAATGTCATCAGTTAGAAAAAGATTATCAGGTTTTAAATGGGTTTAAATAAATAATATGGAATCATCAGCTGCAGATTCTGAATTGGGGCATTTTGAATACCAACTGTTTTACAGCAACCTGAGATTTAGAGAAGCAAAATACAGATGTATTTATTTGAAAATGTCCAATTATACAACTTAACAACTGTGATCATTCTCGTCCATCTCCTGTAACCAGATCTGGCTGCACAGTATTCACGACTGACACGTCTTTTTAAAATTAAATGAAGAAATAACATCTGCCTATTTACCAGCCATGCCACTTTATATCATTTTATAAAGTTCTTTCTGACTGAGGTTATTGCAAAGCTACAGTGTTTTTTTTTCTTGCTTTTTATAGCAGACATGGAATAGCATTCAGAATTACAGTGTATCCACAAAGTACTCACAGTGCTTCACTTTTCCACATTTTTTTATATTACATCCTTATTCCAAAATTCTACTCACAACACGCTGTTATGTGTCGGACGCGGGCGGAGAACCGACCCAGCGTTTGACAGGACCCAGCATAAAAGAAGCAGAGCACGGTTCAAAGGAAAACAAGTTTTAATTAACATAGTGTATTAAGTGATAATAACCCAAAAGTCAACGGTTTGGCGAGGTGGAAAAACGGCGCACTCCCAGCAGCGCAAAAGGACCGGAGCCACAAAAATTCTGGACGCAAGGACCCCACCGACACCCCCCAGGTGGCCACGACAAACCGAATCTGTGAAAGAAGAAACCGTAAGGTGAGTCCAACGCTCTCCACACAGAGAGACACAGCTCAAAGGTGCACACAATCAGCAAAACACTTCCTGGCCTAAATATAAAATCAGCTTCTCTCCCCGCAGGCACGGAACAACTCAGTTCAAAACTTCACTGCAGTAGAAGCTGATTTAGACGTTAGTATATAGCATAACAACTCAATATAACAAGGTGTGAGGGACACCAAATTTACTGACTTTACTTCATGAAAGTCACAAAAACCAAATTACCTCAGGAAGTGTGCTGAAGAGCGTGAGACCTCACCCAATCCTCTTTCACAGACCGTGGCGTCAAACCTGGAGCGGTCTCTGCGTCCATGGTGGTGAGATTGTTCTCCCAACGTCGATCTCACACGTCTGCTCACAAAGTCGAGTCTCTGGTAAATACACACTGTGTATTCCAGGTTTAAATGCAGCATGCCCTGATCAAGACAGATGCACCACAGCTGTGAGTCCTGATGAACTGCACGTGATAACAAGCCTCAGGAGTTCAGGGTGAGGTCCTCAAACTCAGCCCCACGTCAGCCACTCCGTCCTGAACGCATACCACCTGGTGGGAGAAACAGAAAACAAAAACAAAGCCAGCCAAACACCCAGCCCACAACACACGCCATAATAACAATATAAGAAAAGGTTTTTTGAATATTTTGCAAATTTATTAAAAATAAAAACCGAAGCCACTCCTTTGATATCTTGGCTGTGTGCTTGGGGTCATTGTCCCGCTGAAGGATGAAGTGTCGCCCCAGTCTGAGGTCAAGAGCGCTCTGGATCAGGTTTTCATTCAGGATGTCTCTGTACATTGCTGCATTCATCTTTCCCTCAGTCCTGACTAGTCTCCCAGTTCCTGCCACTGAAAAACATCCCCACAGCATGATGCTGCCACCACCATGTTTCACTGTGAGGATTGTGCCTGTTTCCTCCAAACATGATGCCTGGTATTCATGCCAGAGAGTTCAATCTTTGTCTCATCAGATCAGAGAATTATGTTTCTCATGGTCACATGTTCTCTCTGAGCACTTTTGACAGAATAAACAGAGGGTGTGGGTCTGGCCTCATTATTATTTGGAATCATATCAATATCTCTCTGATTGTCTGTTTGCATAACTCAAAAACTATATCTGGACTTCACTTGCAAAACTTCACACAAGGTGTTGAATATAAGGAGTCAAAGGTCTTCTTATCATTCCAACAGTTTCTATTTGTTAGAATCTGGCGACATTATTAAACAGTTTTAGAAACACAAGTTAGAAAATTATATAAATTTTAAATATATTTTAGCCATATTAGGGGTGTCAGGAATCACAAAGACCACATGGTTCGGACCAGATACGGTTTTTAAGCCACAGATCGGATCTTTTTTTTTTTCAGATCAGAAAAAAAAAAAGTTTTAATCTTCATGTTAAGAAAATATATTTCACTTGTCCAACATCAGTCATTTTTTCATAAAAATTTGCAATGTTCAGTTTTTCTCAATGTTCACATATTCAGAATTTTTAATGTTCTTCTTTCTTCAATGTTGGTCTCATTTTACAACAAGAAGGAATGTTTTGATTTCTGATCCTGAAAGAGAAGATATTAACACTGCCTGTCACAAACCAGCAAAATGGCTGGGACTGCCTTCGGAATGCTCACTCTGATCGGAGGGAACCCTGCAAATACAGACACACTTCTAAACCTCTTGTGGTGGAACTGCACACCAAAACCTTCTGTTCAGATAAAAGAAGAGCACATCTCTGCTCTTCAAAATGTGAAAACAAATCTCCAAAAACTCCCAAGAGTCTGAAGCTGCAGGAGACACCTTCCTCTGGTTAATTGTCCTGAGAGTCCAGCTCAACCCCCCCCCCCCCCACACACACACACACACACACTTCCAGTAACCTGTACTTTTGTCCTTCCAAATCTCTCTATGGATCGTGCACGCTGAAACCAAACAAACTGAGCTCAAACTAATTTCAAACTAATTTCAAATAAACATGCAGAACAATTTAATGTCCATAATCTAAAAATCTATTATTGTCCATTTTTCACTGCGTATGACATCATTTATTTTTGCACAGCATAGAGGATTTACACAGAAACAAATATCTGTGACCAAATCCTCTCAGCTTCAGAGGTAATTATTGGGGGTTTGAACAAGGGCCGGCGCATACTGTGCGCTGGCGTTGGGGGTAGATGATGTGTAGCTTTGATGTAACGTGGACTGAAGCAGACTGAAGGGTGGCGCTCTTCCCAAAATGCAATGTGACCTCTAGAAAAAAAAACCTGTCCCAGAGCCTTTCTTCAATCTGTTCCTCGATCAGCACTTGGGTCATAATCCTCCAGTACACCAAGCTGATTATGGCTACAGAAGTCTGAACTGAATTCCTAAAAGATTTTGTTTCCCCTTACAAGTCAAGTACATGTCCAGAAAGTTGGGAAGACTTCAACGTCTTCAATTCCACAGCTGAAGCAGGAACCCCGTGTAAAGAGAAGCAAAGTTAGCGTGTGGCTGGAGGGTCACAGGACATCAGACAGAAATGTTACCTCTTCCACCTTTGCTCCATCACCATGGCATAGAACCCTGGCCATCAAGAATGAAGCCATTAATCCAAAATTTATACTGAAAAAGGCCTTTGTCCTGCTCTGTTCTCCCTGCTCCACCCTCTGCCGATTAAATAAATCAGCAGTTTTTTTTTCTTACCTGCATTTGAACCGACTGGAGGGGTCTCATAAGAGCTTAATTTCCCAATGATCCAGACAAACATAATAGCAAACGCAGCAGAGCCACGTGTCTCCAAAGTAACTCTGTTCGACTCTCTAAACCCATCACTAATTACCGCCAAAGGCGTGAATGTAAGACAGTTCCACAGCCAAGTGAATTCTGTTTGTAGCGGTAAGAGACAAGGAGAACAACAAGAAATTACAAATCACTGCAGGGAAGAAAACTTTCAGTGGATTAAACCAAAGCCGCTGCTTATTGTCATTTTCTTTCAGTTAACATGTATCAGCTCTGAGGAAGGTGCTGAGGAATGTGTGTGTGTGTGTGTGTGTGTGTGTGTTGTGTGTGTGTGTGTGTGTGTGTGGTCGTTGTGTGTGTGTGTGTGTGTGTGTGTGTGTGTGTGTGTGTGTGTGTGTGTGTGCATAATTTAGTCTGCTTCCTCATTATTCTGCTAAACACTGGCACATTCTTCTGTTTGGACACTGTCATTTAGATGCTGTCATAAGCTTTTTTTTCTGCTGCATTATTAATTCATTGTTACATAACGTAGAAGCACATCGATACAACTGGGATTTAAACCCCCCCAAACTAGTGACAGCAAGAAGAAGGATTTAACCTTGAACCAAATGAAGCAAGGGCTTCATGAAACAATTCAGATCAAACCTGATTTATGATACATTTGTCATGTTTTATCCTAATAATATCCCACTCATCATATTTAAAGACAGATCTTCTTTCCTGTGGCTGAAATGTAACTTTTATTTCCCTGTTCTGGATAAAAACACCCTTTAGCTTCTTTCTGACGGTGAAAATGAGCCAGCAGAGAGAACCAGCAAAGATTTCCTTCACACTTTGAGTTGTTTCAATCAAAACGCTTCATGCTTCATCACCGCTGCGACTTACGGCTCAATTCAAGGAGCAAAAATACAATCAGTTTCAGCGCTGACGAGCCGTCTGTGTGACAAATACGGTGTTCATGACAATCAGGATGCGTACGTTCTAGGCTTGCAACCAGCAGTAAACGAGTTAAATCGCCCGCAGCGTTTCAGTCAGTAGACGTCTCACCTCATGAGCATCCGTGTTTAATCAGCTGAATCGTGTGAGCGTGCAGAACACCTTTTGTCCTGCACAGAATCAGTACAGTGACCCACACGCCAGCCTCAGTCTGAACCGAGCTCTCAGAAACCGAAACACCTCAGACTTCATTTGAAATCAGCGACCATTCAGCTGATTCAGATGACACGCGGTGTGCGGCCCCCTGCAGCAAGTTCAGCTCCGACTATGGAGAAAAAAATGCTGGCAGAAGGAGGCGAAAAGCAAACACAGTCAGACGTATCTACAGAGTCACGTGTGGAATAGCGAAGCAGCGACATAGATGAGAAACTTCACAGCCTGACAGACGTGTTCCTCACACAGTTTTGATGGATCAGAGTCAAAACATTAAGAGAAGTAAGACACAGTAAGGACTGCATTTTCCTGTTCAATACAACTTTAAAGTCTTACTTTAAATGTGTAAATGTATGGCTTCATGCATCATTTAGTGATGTGTGGGAAAATTCTAACTCAAATTAACCATGACCATAACTAAAACAGAAAGGAATGTTACCTCAATAATGGAAGTGAAGTGTTGTCAAAGAGAACTGACACTGCTGTCAAAAATCTATATACATAAAGGGCTACATCTGTCTGTCTGGGATAAACTCCCAAACTATAATATGTAGCCCTAAAAACTATATATATTCTGAATCCACATGACATGGGGAACAAACTGGTACCATTTTTTAAAAAGTTGAACTGAAAATTACCCCCAAAATAGCCTTTTATGTAAGACCATACAGTGTTGTACCATGTGCAATAAACTCCCAAACTATAATATGTAGCCCTAAAAACTATATATATTCCAAAATTACACCCAAAATAGCCGGCTGTGCGTATGACCAGGCAGATTCAAATTTCCAGCCCTGTATATGTGTTGGCCATCTCTGTTTATTTAATCCCTTTCTACAGTACACTCAGCACAGCACAGCCACAGCACACTCAGCAAAACAATAACATGCGTAGGCTGAGGCTATGGGTATGACCAGGCAGATTCAAATTTCCAGCCCTGTATATGTGTTGGCCATCTCTGTTTATTTAATCTGTCTTTCTGTCTGTCCAGGATAAACTCCCAAACTATAATATGTAGTCCTAAAAACTATATTCTGAATCCTCATGACATGGGGAACAAACTGGTACCATTTTTTAAAAAGGTGAACTGAAAATTACCTCCAAAATAGCTGGCTGTGGGTATGACAAGGCAGATTAAATTTCCAGCCCTGTATACGTGTTGGCCATCTCTGTTTATTTAATCCTTTTCTTCAGCTACTTTATGTTCTCAACTATTTAGCACCTGACTGTCCTGTACAACCCAGTTTGCCTTCCTGTCTGAATACATTAATTTTATCTTTGTAAAATTGCAATGTAAAAACAGTGAAATACACCACTACCTCAATTTTGATTCATTGATATTTACATTTACTGTTACCTACCTTTTGTGTGTGATTTAGTTATAAATTTGATTGCAAAACAAAGTCTGCATGAAGGACTTCAAATATGTTTGTCTTTTAACCAAGTATTTCCACTTAGTTTGGGGAGTCCACCTCTTATAGTTCTGCTGGACAAACTTTAGCCCATTAACTATTATATTTATAAGACATCAGCATTACAAAACCAAATGTTCGGCAATTGTTTTGATTGGCATTTGGCTTATGTCTAAAACAGGTTAACCCGGGCAGTCCAGGTAAACCAGCTAGCAAATAAATAAAATACATTAGAGACTACGTAACCCATCACATACGAGGGTGAATGAACAGTTTTGAGCCCGACCACAACTGACTTAATGTTATGCTTTATTTATATTATATTTATTTATATACCATCTAAAAAGATCTTAAAAAGACCTAAAAGGGTCCTATCCTGGAGCTCAAGGAAGTCATCCACTGCAGATATGATTTCATTATCAGTATTATAATGAGGTCCAGGAAGATAACCTTTCAAGTTTGGAAACATACAGAAGTCCAAAGGAACCAAATCAGGGGGGGTTTGAAGCCACATTCATGAGTAGCAGTCAATGTGATGACCAACGTGTGGACCAGAGCATTGTCCCAGAGAAACAAAACATCTCATCAGAGCTTCGCACACCACATCTGCTTTACTTTCTCCTGCAGTTGTTGCAAAAGGGAAGCACAATAGGCCCCACTGATGGTCTGTCCCTTCTGGAGATAGTCCACCATGATGATGCCCTCAGGATCCCAGAAGACAGATGTCATGTCATTTCCAGGAGATGAGACACCTTTGGCTTTCTTTGGTGGGGGAAAACCCACAGACTGTTGTTGAGACTGTGGTTCAAAGTGATGCACACAGGTCTTACCCAGGGACCCAGGTTTTTCTTCCACAGATCATGTCACCATGTTATACAGGGAGCAAACTGGCTCACAGATAAAACAGCAACCAGATATAGATGAATAAGAACTATTTGAAGCCTAAACTTTACATACAGAGGGAGAGTTCTTGGTTTTTCAATGGTAAAAGTTGGATTTTTATATACTGTACCCTTATATATATATATATATATATATATATAGACACACACACACACACACAGTGGTCCCTCGTTTATCGCGGGAGTTGCGTTCTAAAAATAGCCTGCGATAGGTGAAATCCGTGAAGTAGACAGCGTTATTTTTTAGAATTATTATAGATGTTTTAAGGCTGTAAAACCCCTCACTACACACATTTTCTCACTTTTCTCTCCTGTGTAAACACTCTCAAAGTTCAAACCTTAGTAGAAAAATAAGTCCAGTATTATAGAATGAAACCAAAGATCAAAACCTGTTTTCAGGCCCAAACATTTGTTTGAGAAATAAAAATAGAACGTTTTCCTATAAATAATTATGATGGCTTTTAGAACTATCAAATTTAATTTTAACGATCAACCTACGAGGTTGGACACATAAGAAATTATTAATAGTGACTGACCAGTATTTCACAGTTCCTCTGATCGCGCCTCTTCATCCTGGAGCTGCTCTACAGCGCAGTACAGGTGTCTTTTTCCGAGTGAAGAACACAGTTAAGGGTTATGGGTTTTTTTCTTCTGGGCGAGAAGATTCTTATAAACAGACACGCACAACACAATGCGCGTGCTCTCCCTTCGCTCACTGCCTCCGGTGTTACTGTTGCAGGACGGATGCGGGACTTTTGAGGTTTTAAAATAAGAAGCAGCAGACTGTATAAACAACATCCACAACATAAAATTGCTGAAAATTTTGCAGTAATGTGAGATTATTGTAAATCTGTCACACTTCCACACAAACATTAAAATGGATTGTTGCCTGACTCCAACAACCAATCAGAAGGCTTCATAAGAAGCAGGAGGATTGTGATTTCAGCGAGGATTTACCGAGGTATCTGAATCAGGGTAAGTGGCGTCACTGACACGTCACACATCCAAACTGAAAGAGTTTCCACTGAGTTTTGAAGTTGTAGAAATGGGTGTGAAATGGGTGAACATGTTTCAGCTTGGGCTCTGTGATCTGCAGACGTCACATCATGATTCAGCATGTCGACGATGTTTTGCAGAAGTAAACATGCTGCTGCTCCGCTGGCAGACAGACGCAGCCTATAAAAAGCATATTGATTGAACAGAATTGAACCTCCTCACATCTACATCTTTTCTCATCTTACCGATGCCCTTCAGGGTCAACAGAGTGCCGTCTGTAATTGGAAATGCTGCCAATCACTCACTGCGAAGGACAAAAACAATTTCGCCATGATGGGTAATAAACGGGACTAATGTCTTTGGTGTTCAGACGACGTCTGCAGGATGAGCTTCGTGCACACAGCCTGCAGTAGTGCTGCTCTTCTTAGGTGAACTTTAACTAAGATTAATATCTGAAGGCAGCCAGAAAAACAGGAATAGAAGAATAATCATAGTGACAACAACAACAGTGACTACATGGGCATGATTGAAAATATTTACAGCCAAAATAATTAAAAACTACAAAGAAAACTCAAAATGACTTCAGTTGGTGACACTCAGTTCTTTTTGTAATAATTATGTTGAAAAGTTGGCATAACTGCCTTATTCCATTCATTTGGATCAAATACATTAATTTGAGTGGTCCTTAAGTTGGTTACAACAATGATCTTTTTTCAATGTAACACATTAAACAATACATTATACAGCAATTATTTTAAACTATTTTATTATTTATCTGAATTTTATCATATATTCATATTATTGTGTTTTTTTTTGCTGTATTATATTTTAATGTTTAATCAAAGCAAACTTTAAGATGATATGAATAAAAAACATTTTGAAAAGTCTGTTTTCATGCAGTCAGTGAATACCTCACACTGTCCTTCATGAAATAGCAAAGTTCCGTGCACTGAAAAAGAAGAATTATTATACCAACTTCACAAAGTGCTACAATTACAAGCACTGAAATGTAGTTTGATCTCACTTAATTTAACAAGTAATATTTACACACACCTAACGTATGCAAACTTAAAACAATTGAGTGTTACCAGGTGAAACAATTTAGTTATTTTTGCTCTTTTTTCAATAACATGCATATGATGCGGACATGAACGAGCGAAGCTCATCAGCAATTCACCATGTCATTTACCTTCTTTAGACTTTATTTTGAATAAATGCTTCAGGGGAGCATTAGTATGGCAAAAACTTTTCAGCTTCTGGGGGAGCTCCCAGATCCCCCACCTTTTTAAGCAGTTTTCTTTATTTGCCTCTCACATGCCTGGAAAAGCTCCTCGCCATCTAGCCATGTCCTTTAGGTCCTTCAGACTTTTTTTTTCAGTAAAATGGCTCTTGCGAGCATGAGCATGACTAAAACCTTTCAGCACCCCTCGCCTTTTTAAGCATTTTCCTTATTTTGCCTTTCATCTGCTGGAGGGGCTCTGCCCCCCATACCCTCCACCTTTATAAGCATTTTTCTTTTTTTTTGCTTTTCAACTGACCCCCCTCATTACAGCCCTCTTAGCCCCCTGCCACTTTAAGCATTTTTTAATGTAGATGTAAATTAATATTCAAAGTTTTCAGCTAGTTGACAGTAGGGCTGTACAATATGGCCAAATTATCGTGTCTCAATATTGTCATATAAATTGTCATGTAAATCTCACTTATATGCATGCTGTCCATATTCTTGAGTCACTTAGGTGGGTAGGGAGAGTTCCCATGGGATAAAAAAAAGCTTTTCAACCTACCATCCCTGGTTCTCAAGACCAGGTTCCTAAAGTGGCTCTACTCTTTTTTTTTTAAAGATATTTAGGTGTACCTTAGTAAACACTAGTAGAGTTCCACCTTAGATTTTGAATGTATAATAGAAGATATATCTTACTGAATTTTCATATCAATATATGATATACAATATGACTATGATTTGACACAAAGTGAGGCAACAATGAAAATTAAACATTCTTAAATGAAACAGTAATAATACCTCACTCATTTTGCACTCATCATACGGTTAGGATACTGTGCCCTACAAAAGTATTGGAACACTTGGAATTTCACACATTTTAATTTGTTTATGCCATTTTAAATACAAGAAATACAAAAAAATAGAGAATAAAATTTTCTGAAATTATCTTCCTCAAACTCAAACTCACTGAAAAAAAAATTGCTACTTTGGATCAACTTAAAAAAAAATGATGTAATTTGTTACAGCTAATTTTTTTAGTTTCTCACAATGTATATTTAGGATTTTGTAAAGTGATTCCAGCAGATTTAAACTGGAAACCACAATTTTCCATTAGACCAATGTAAATAAGTACTTTGAATGAAGTGCACTGTGTTTCACTTTTTTCAGTGCTGAAAGCAAATCTCTAAAGCTTGATAAAAGCTGTAAATAATAATCTGTTTTATTGCCAGTTTTCTTTTGACAAGTCAGGGAATGGAAACATAAATATTTCCAAGTCACTGAATATGTCTTGGACTTTATTTACATCAGTTATAAAGAACTACAAATGTTTCTTTCACCAAAACATCAAATCTAGGCTTTCATCTCAAATGTACTTTCTGTCAGATTGTAGCTGAACTTTCAGGTCTTCTTTTTAAGAAAATCTTCCTCTACACCACTTCATCAGGAAGCTGGATTTTATATTTTTAATTAATTTATATTAACTTGTAGAGAGCTGCTTTCAGTTTGAGTTAAGGAAGATAATTTTAGAAAAAAAATGTATTTGGAATAGAATAAACAAATTACAATGTGTGATATACCAAGTGTTCCAATACTTTTGAGGGCAACTGCGAAACACTGAGGAGAAGCTTCTTACATCTCATATATAGTGCAGCAGAATCCTGCAAATGGTGATACAAACTTCAAATTTGGCACAAATAAACCATAGACATGAACTCTTTTGAAAAAAAAAAAAAGTGATTGGCCACTTGAATTTTCAACAGGCAGCCAGGTAGGGGTCAACTGAAAAATTACACGTGTCAAAATTAATAGATGCTCCAGTCATATAGAAAACTACACCACCTTGTTTGCCTGATCTTAAAGATTCCAAAAAGGTATAGTTTGGACAATCTGTGACTGATTGTTATGGAGTTATGAGGTAAAAGCAGAAAGAATGGTGACAAAGGTCAGTTTTAGTTTGTACAGGGGTCAAAAGTTACTCCAAAAGGGGTCAAACGTTACTCTATTAATTTTGCTCCAGCTGTATTTGTGCTGAATTTGATACTTGTGTCACCATTTGAAGGAATGTTTCAGTTATCTGATGCACTAATAAGCCAACAGAGCATGAACCAGCTGCTGTCTGTTAGCTTAAACATGTGTATATAAGGCAAACTGAATTAAAGGAGAAATGCTGCTTTTAACAACCTGGACCTCATTTCTGGCATAAAATACGGTTGTTTACTCACCAATTTAAGTTTGGTGTGATTAGAAGTCCATAGTTCAAACGACGTGTTCAGTTCAAATCTGAAGCGAACATTTTTCTTCTTCTACTAAGGTGGATTAGAACTTTTGTGGTACACAGCACCAACTACTGGACAGGAGGAACCTAGCAGTCAATGTGATTCACTAATTTCAAAATGCAGGTCTTTCAACCAGACGTGTGGTGCCGTGACATGTCAATCATTTGTGTCCACATTAACATTTCTTTTTAGTTAATCTTTCATTTTTGAGGATGCAGTTGTTGATTTTGTAATGCTCTTTGTTGTAAACAGCACAATTCAATTCAGTTTATTTATATAGCTCCAAATCACAACATACAGTAAACCGCCCCAAGCGCTTTACATGTAATGGGTTATGTCACATAACCCATTACGCGCTTCATGTCTGAGCCTGGTTCTGCTGGAGGTTTCTTCCTGTTAAAAGGGAGTTTTTCCTTCCCACTGTAGCCAAGTGCTTGCTCACAGGGGGTCGTTTTGACCGTTGGGGTTTTACATCATTATTGTATGGCCTTGCCTTACAATATAAAGCGCCTTGGGGCAACTGTTTGTTGTGATTTGGCGCTATATAAAAAAAATTGATTGATTGATTGATTGATGTCTGTCACATAACTTATGTGACAGTAATGAAGCGTGTCTCCACTGCATGAAGTCTGTCCATCTTCTTAATAATAATTAAGAGAAATAATTATCTTTTACACAACATATAATATTGCAAATATGTTTCTCAAGACAAAAGTCAACATCAATCATGTGTCACATCTGCTTGTTACCTCACAGCAATATTGTACATTTAAACAACTGTAGGACAATCGTGCAAAAACAAAACTATAGAATTTGATGGAAAATGATGACTGTGGCCAGTGTTTCAGTAATATTTAGAGTGAATATCAGACATTTCATTGTATAAAGGATGAACGGAGATGTGTGGATTGATGTGGATTTGTCCTTCTGATGAGCTTGAGGTCAGTGACATAAAGGAGAATGGATCCAGGAGTCAGGTCTGGGGTTTTAACAGTCTGAACACCCAAATACTGAAAAATGAGATTTCATAAGGATTCATATTTTTCATTTAGGATTTTACAGCATTCTGTTGCCATAAAGTAAATGGCCATTATATTAGGTATATTTAGTCAATGAAATGCAAATAAATCAGCCAATCATCTGACCTAAACATAATGAAAACCTGCAAACATTGCTAAAGTATTTGTTATATGTTCAGACTAAATTTGCTGCACAATGAAGATTTTGCTTTAAGGTATATTTTGTGAGAAAAATCTAAGAAATTGATAATTTCTTGCACTATTGTTTTGCAGAAACTGTATAAACGTTTTCTGTAATTTCCCATGATGTCAAGTATTGGTATGTTGACAACAATATAATCTGGTTTGATAATATGTGTACTTCATATTATATATGTGCACATCACAGAGAGGTTTGAAACAGTTAAGCGCAATACAACCAATGAACAGAACGATAACAGTTGTATCAAAAAATCCACAAATGGTCAAGAATCATCATGTCACACTGAAATGCTGGAGACAAACTTAGAGTGGTTGATGTTTCAGCCACAGTTATTTGTTGTTGTTTGTTGGCTCTCAGAGCTGATATGGCCCATAGGCTTCAGAACCTCGTCACAGCGTTACTATGAAGTGTGATGGCAGCAGAACTGTGGATTTTTAGTCTCACGGATAAATTAATATCATTGTTGTGGGTGTCAGTGGAAATATCAGAGTGAACTGCACAGATTTACACAAACAGCCCCAGGATGAATGAAAGCCAAGAAAAAATAAAGCTCTGCTTTTGCTGAAAGGTTTCTGAAGAAAAATATTGAAAAATACTCCTAAATATTTGCTCTTAGTAAATTATATCACTCTGTACTTTCTCAGAAGCTTCTCAGACCAGAACAAACGTCACTCTGTCTCAGCGTCTGACGGGAATTCTGACTGACAAGTAATGCCACATTCTGTACTCATCTTCAACCGCTTAGTCCAATCAAGGGTCGTGGGGGGCTGGAGCCTATCGCAGCAGTCATAGAGCGTGAGGCAGGGTACACCCAGTACAGGACGCCAGTCTGTCACAAGGCCACAGACAAACAAACACGTTCACACCCACTCGCACACATATGTACAATTTAAGGATTCCAATCCACCCAACCCGCATGTCTTTGGATGTGGGAGGAAACCAGAGCACTGGGAGGAAACCCACGCAAACACAGGGAGAACATGCAAACTCCACACAGAAAGGCTACAGGCAGGAAGTGAACCCATGACCGTCTTGCTGTGAGGCAACAGTGCTAACCACTAAGCCACGTGCTGCTCCATTCTGTATCTACTGAAGATGAAAATTTAAAATATAATAAATATGGAGCCTGCAGGTGATGATCTGTCCTGTTTTTGTTCACAACAAATATGACTCTTGTGGCCGTGTTTGACTTACATATTCTTATATTCTCATGTTTAATGTCAGTGTATTTAATGTCACTATTAGTGCACAAAATAAACAGGAAAAATAAATATTATGGAATTGCCACATGTAGAGGATGTTCAGCTTGATGTCTCTGGTGCCATGTCTCTTCAGAGAATCCTTGCTGGAATGACTTTATGTCAGATGAGTGATTACTTAGCAGACTCATATGAGGAGAATCACTGGCATTGTGAGGGATCATCAGCTACAACGTTATGGTGGTGTGGTGCATTTCTCTGTTTATGATCCAGCATGCAGTGTTCAATGGAGAAAGCCAAGGAAATGCCCATCTTCCCCTGGCTGTGGCAGATGGAGCATTACTTTTGGGAGATGAGAATGGACCAATTGACATTCAGGACCCAAAGAGGTTCCATTGTGTTGTGGATGCAGCAATGCATGGGATCAACAAATGGTCCCTGGCCTAGCCTGCTAGGACAGAGGTCTTCAACTCATTCCAGAAAGGGCCGAGAGGGTGCAAGTTTTCTTTGCAACCACCTATTCTGAAACCTGGTGGAGTGGGTGGTTGCAAAGAAAACTTGCACCCTCTCGGCCCTTTCTGGAATTAATTGAAGACCTCTGTGTTCGAAGGTGATGTACTATGTTTATGGGCTGCTCAGCATTATAATGTTGCCCGGGTGTCAAAGTTCATAGAAATTTTCATTGCTTCACCTCTTAACATCCAGGTCTGTAGATGATATGTCCCTAGATTTGATGATAATGCAATGGTGTCTAATTAATTGCAATCTACTATGATCTTTGCTTTATTCCAGGCATCCGGCGTAAATGTTGTGTCAATTCAACACGCAGAATTTGCTGTGGTGACCCCAAGAGCAAACAAGGGAGCAGCCAAAGATACTTACTATTTATAGCTGCAAGGCAAAGATGGGTCTATAACTGTTTCGATATTGTCTTCTACTTATTCACTGAACATTTGCTGGGTGACTGATCAGAGTTGGTACGATGGGTACTATCTCACTGGGCTGTGACTGTTGGAGAATAGTTGGAGGCATGAAGTTCCAACAAAACACATGAATCATTGCCAAATTCTCAGTTAGTATCCAACTGAAATGACACATTTACAAATAAAGTGCTTAGGATGACTGTGTGGTGCTATTATACTGTTATAATATGCTGTTATTCTATGAAAAGAAGCTGTGGAAATACCCCAGAATGTAGACATGGAAAAACAGCACAGTTAGTAATAATGAAATAAAATAATATTACAAATAACAAATGGTTTTCATTGTGGAAACACATCCACTAGATACATCCATCAGGGTGTAGTGTCATCCATCGTCAACCCCTCACAAAGTTCTCTCATGATTCTCGGACGTTATGAGTCACGGAGACTATATGCAGAGGGCTTTGCAATGCCTGTGACGGCACTGTGAATATGTGGCAAGTACCTGTGTCACCTCAGCAACTTTGAACTGTTCAAAATTCAGGTGCGACATGTGCGAAGCCTTTCAACTCAAGCAAGAGGACAGCAACACCCAGCGAATGTCACAAGAAGTCTTCGAAATTCCCCCACATATGCCGTTCGCATGCTGCAAGTGAGAAAGGACCGTAGGTATTTTTTGACTAAATCCGTCAGAATCAAAGATGGAACTGAGTTACATTAAATCCTCTTTCAACTATCTCATTGATGTGCTAATGCTAATGTGTGCTACATATTTGTACGTTCTGGACAGACAGGAAGGAAGGCAGGTCTTTTAATTTGGAAGAGCCATAACAGGGCATTTCCTGTCCGTGCATGTGGGGGTGGGGGTGGGGGGGAGCATTGGCATGTGGAGAAGGGTTTTGTGTGTGTGTGTGTGTGTGTGTGTGTGTGTGTGTGTGTGTGTGTGTGTGTGTGTGTGTGTGTGTGTGTGTGTGTGTGTGTGTGTATCCAGTCAAAGGCGGATACATATTCACACGACTTTTGCATGTAAGATTTGGGTTTTCTAGACAAGTGGATTAGAGTAACTGGCTTGATATGCACTGGGACTGGCTCCATGACATTATTCCATGGGTAATGGGCGGGTCAGTGAGTTGCTTATTTTATTTATTGGTCGGTCACTTCAGTGAACAATCTCACTGCTTGGACCAAAAGTACTGCAGTGCAGAACAGACATCAAGAACCTTCTGCCAAAAAGGCCTCATGTTGGCTGTAGATTGTAAGAGGTGGTCCATGTGTGAGTGTGCCATTTGGACACAACTCTAGAACTGATTACCCCCAGCTGGATCGCCCGTGATGATTAGAGACCCAAAACACACTTTAATACCCGAAGGTGTATGTTAAAAAAATGTTGTAAAAAAGATGATACAGATATGAAACTGATTAGATTAAGGAAATGCATGTACTGGTATTTATTTATTTATTTTTTAACAGTGCAGGTTTTGTCTGGACTTCTTATCATTGTCATCAAAGAAACAAATAAACCCGGTGACAGCTTGTATTTACTGATAGCAATGTGTTTTACGTATTAAAAAGGGAATCACAGCATGTAAGTGATGGTCATATCAGTCGTGTCAGGAAAGAAAAGGTTTTCTGTGGAAAATAAAACAGCTCTGCTTTATGATTCAGTGACACAAAGTTGCTGTCTCTCTTTATAAAATTTTGATTGTTCCATGAATTTTTAATCCAACAAAAATCCAAACCTATGAAAACTTAATAACGTCCAACCTTTTGATCTTTAATGATCAGGAGATGTTTTCTTTCTATTCTGTATCACTACCCAATTATGCACGAAGTGGAATTACACTAATGATGTGGTTAGTAAGCAGATAATTAACCAGTTGTGATTAGATTATTAGTGCTGTGTGAGTTCAAACTGTAGAACTTTTTTTTTTTTTTGCTTCACTGTATCAAAACCTATGAACAAAACTGAAAATCTGAAGCTTCACATATAGAAAGTGCAAAAATTCATCAACTAACCAGATTAAAATTAGATCGCTATTTTAGTCTACATGCACAATTTAATGAGAGGGATTTTAATAGTTGAACTTCTCAGGTGATTAATATCATTTAAATATAGATAAATAAAGAAATAGGTGATGAAACTTTTAAAGAAAACATACTCAAAAACCTTTAAACTTGTTTAACAGCTGAATCCAACAATTACTCTTTCTAGAAATGGTTCAATATAAATGGAAATTAGACACACAAATACATCACTTTTTTGGCAGATGTTTTTATTCTTGTAAAAAACAAAGACACGAAATATCAAAACATTAGTATAATTGTGAGTAAAATACTCAAATTGCACGTTAGCTACTCCACTACTATGAACTACAAAATGTTTTAGAACAATTGAATATTATTTTAGATTATTTTATATATTTAATTAAATGTTATTTTAATAGTTTAATTCCATTTTCTCAGGATTAAGTTTAAAAATTTCATCTTGTACAAAAATATAGTCGATACATCTCATACTAAATGTGTTTATTTGATAAACTGTCATGCATAGTAAATTGAATAAAAATACATTTAAAAAATTCCACAAAGACTAGCTTAAAAAGTAGGTCTTGTGTAGGTCTTATATTCATCACGTTCAAGGTGTCATCATATGTAAACTTAATGTACAGTGTATCCGGAAAGTATTCACGGTTCATCACTTTTTCCACATTTTTTTTTTATAGCCTTATTCCAAAATGGAGTAATTTTTTTTCTCCTCAAAATTCTACTCACAACACCCGATAATGATGACATTAAAAACATTTTTTGAATTTTTTGCAAATTTATTAAAACAAAAAACTAAGAAATCACATGTACATAAGTATTCACACGCTTTGCTCAATACCTTGTTGACGTACCTTTGGCAGCAATTACAGCCTCAAGTCTTCTTGAATATGATGCCACAAGCTTGGTGCACCTATCTTTGGGCAGTTTTGCCCATTCCTCAGGTTGGATGGAGCGTATTGGTGCACAGCCATTTTAAGATCATTCCAGAGATGTTCAATCTGATTCTGGTCAGGGCTCTGGCTGGGCCACTCAAGGACATTCAGAGAAAGAGTTGTCCTGAAGCCATTCCTTTGATATCTTGGCTGTGTGCTTAGGGTCATTGTCCTGCTGAAAGATGAGCCATCATCCCAGTCATGGGTCAAGAGCACTCTGGAGCAGGTTTTCATCCAGGATGTCTCTGTACATTGCTGCATTCATCTTTCCCTCAATCTTGACTACTCTCCCAGTTCCTGACACTAAAAAACATCCCCACAGCATGATGCTGCCACCACCATGTTTCACTGTAGGGATGGTGCCTGGATTCCTCCAAATATGACACCTGGCTTTCACGCCAAAGAGTTCAATGTTTGTCTCATCAGACCAGAGAATTTTGTTTCTCATGGTCTGAGAGTCCTTCAGGTGTTTTTTGACAAACTCCAGGTGTGCTGCCATGTGCCTTTCACAAAGGAGTTGCTTTCGTCTGGCCACTCTGCCATACAGGCCTGATTGGTGGAATGCTACAGAGATGGTTGTCCTTCTGGAAGGTTCTCCTCTCTCCACATAGGAATGCTGGAGCTCTGACAGAGTGACCATCAGGTTCTTGGTCACCTCCCTGGCTAAGGCCCTTCTCCCCCAATTGCTCAGTGTACATGGGTGGCCAGCTCTAGGAAGAGTCCTCATTGATCCAAACCTCTTCCATTTAGCCCATTGTGCTCAATGGAACCTTCAAAGCAGAAGAAATGTTTTTGTACCCTTCCCCAGATTTATGCCTTGAGACAGTCCTGTTTCAGAGGTCTACAGCCAATTCCTTTGACTTCATGCTTGGTTTGTGCTCTGACATGCACTGTCAACTGTGGAACCTTATGTATAAACAGGTGTGTGCCTTTCCAAATCATGTCCAATGATTAAGTTAAGTTAATAAGTTAGATCAACTCTAACTTATTAACTTAAGTTCAAAGAATTAATTTAGTCAGGTGTTACCAATTGAATTGTTTCATTCCATAACAATTCAATTGGTTCAACTATTGTGTTTTTTCAGTGTGGACTCCAATTAAGCTGTAGAAACATCTCAAGGATGATCAGTGGAAATAAGATGCACCTGAGATCAATTTTGTGCTTCATGGCAAAGACTGTGAATACTTATGTACACGTGATTTTTTTTTTTAGTTTTTTCTATTTTTAATAAATTTGCAGAAATCTGAAAAAAATCAGCCTTTTTCACATTGTCATTATGGGGTACTGTGTGTAGAATTTTGAGGGAAAAAATAATTTACTCCATTTTGGAATAAGGCTATAACATGAAAAAATGTGGAAAAAGTGCAGCACTGTGAATATTTCTGGATGCACTGTATAAATATGTAAATACATTTAGACACTATTTGAACCAATAACTTTTTCTGTAATAGAAAATTTTTGTAATCCCGATCCTGTGGTTGAGACCAGAAAAAGAGTCGCATTACTTTTCAATTGTTGACTTTTTTTTCTTCCAATTTTCATGTCTATGACTTCTTCCCCAGACATATAAACTGTACTAAATGGTGTTCATTAATATTTAATGATCCCAGCATGATATCAAAATGTCTGTCTGTCTCTCTGTCATTCTTGTATTGCTGCTCGTGTCACACCTGAAAAAAAGGTGTGACATGAGCACACCTTTCTCTAAAGGGACAAGGTACCCACAACACGACACATGCATCTTGGACACTTGTGTCATGCAGGCAGTGTACAAGGTGTAATCTGTTAACACAGCCACCACACACACACACACACACACACAAAATATATCTTATATCTGGTCTGATCAGAAGAACAGAGGGACTCGAATGTGCTATAAGAAGTGAGATTGTCAGAGACCTGCTAGTAACAAGTGTCAAATGTAAGGACCCCTTCACACATAGTGCAAAGTTTGGCTGTTCACTGTGCGAACCCATTACACCCTCTCGCGGCAGATGCCAGCCAAATTCCAGGTGCAACTCCCGAACAGCTAACACTGCTCGCATGGCACTTAGAAAATGTGTGGCCAGATGCACTCTTCACACGACAACAGACTGCAGACGACCACTGTCGTACTGCTGTGAAATTTGTCTAAATTCCCCACGAGTGTGATTTTGCAAATACACACACTGACATGTGGGTGTGTGAGCTCCACTCATGGGACGCGTGGCTTTTGACAGAAACAGATGTGGTGATCTGTCATTCTGGACATTCCAGCTACACAACACCTACTGTGTTTGGACAGTAATGGACTAACAACTGTCCACTGTGAGGCACATGTAAAAACATATATCGCCGTGGTGGCAACAAGCTGCAGCAAGCGAGAGTGTGCACGGAGCAGGCACTGACAGCCCCCCATGTTGAAACGGACCATCAGATCAGAACACGCAGTGGACGATCTAACCATCACGTCACCCACATGAACTCTGTTCCACATGATGCGGTGTCTGTGCTGTGGTGTGCGTGTCGGGCAGAACACACGTGCGGCCGACTGGACGCACCTGACCAGCAGATGTGGACATGACCAGAGTGAACTACTTCTCATTCATGTCATTTCATGACTGTATGTCTGTGACCATGGGTCATCACCAGAGGAACAGACAGATCATATTTGTATTGCTCGATTGACAAATGCGGTGTTTTATATGGTGTGGGATTTTTTTTTTTTTTTTGTAATACTTCCTGTTGGGAAAGTGTCAGTACACGGACCCACAACAGGGGGCGCAAATGAACGGACAATGGAGAAAGTCAAATAACAAGGCTTTACTGTTGTGAACGTGCACAACGAATACAACCAATCACGAAATGGACAACAGTCAATTCACAAAAGTGTCGTGTGGGCAGGCTCGAAGATAGGAGACGCCTCTCCAAGGTAAGACCCGAACCACACGGCTTCCTCCGCCACAGGACCCCGGAAATACTGGAGCCGCCAAGTCCCGAACTCCCAGGTGGCCACTGCCTCCGCGTGTCGGACCTGGTACTGCTGGCGAGGAACAAAGAACAGTTAGATGGGGGCGCGTTTGCACCCAAGACTCCGAACAGCAGGGAAGTTACCTCCACCTCTCGTTGGAACAGTAATCCACAAGCTATACACTAATCCAAAAGGATACACTCCGTCAGCTTTGATACGTTACCTCGTAGGTAGAAACGATATCTCGGCAATGAGGTGGAGGTGCCGTCCTGCTGATATACCCCACAGATGATTGCCGTCAGCTGTCTCAGGTGATGGGTGACAGCTGTCACCGTAGCTGCTCACGTGAGGCGGCGGCGCCCTCTGGTGCCTGGAGCCCGCACTCCAGGCAGGGCGCCCTCTGGTGGTGGTGGGCCAGCAGTACCTCCTCTTCAGCGGCCCACACAACAGGACCCCCCCCTCAACGGGTGCCTCCTGGCGCCCGACCGGGCTTGTCCGGGTGGCGACGGTAGAAGTCGGCCAGGAGGGCGGGGTCCAGGATGAAGCTCTTCTTCACCCAGGAGCGTTCTTCGGGACCGTACCCCTCCCAGTCCACCAGATATTGAAAGCCCCGGCCCATCCGTCGGACGTCCAACAACCGGCGCACTGTCCAAGCCGGCTCGCCATCGATGATCCGGGCAGGAGGTGGTGCCGGACCGGGTGTACAGAGGGGCGAGGTGTGATGGGGCTTGAGCTTTGACACATGAAATACTGGGTGGATCCGCAGTGAGGCTGGAAGCCGAAGCCTCACTGCGGCGGGATTGATGACCCTGAGAATTTTAAACGGTCCTATGTATCTGTCCTGCAGTTTTGGGGAGGCCACCTTTAGCAGGATGTCCTTCGTGGACAACCACACTTCCTGCCCGGGGCGATACGTAGGGGCCGGGGTCCGCCGCCGGTCTGCATGGGTCTTCGCCCTCATCCGGGCCTTCAACAAAGCAGAACGGGCGGCACGCCACACCCGACGGCACTTCCGCAGGTGGGCCTGGACCGAGGGCACACCGACCTCTCCCTCAACCACCGGGAACAATGGGGGCTGATACCCCAAACACACCTCAAAGGGGGAGAGGCCGGTGGCTGATGACACTTGACTGTTGTGGGCGTACTCGATCCAGGCCAGATGAGTACTCCAGGCCGCCGGGTGCGCGGCTGTCACACAACGCAGTGTTTGCTCCATTTCTTGATTGGCCCGCTCTGCTTGCCCGTTGGTCTGGGGGTGATACCCGGACGAGAGACTGACCGTGGCCCCCAGTTCCCGGCAAAAGCTCCTCCAGACATGCGAGGAGAACTGGGGACCGCGATCGGAGACGATGTCTGATGGTATCCCATGCAGGCGGACGACATGGTGGACCAGGAGGTCCGCTGTCTCCTGGGCCGTTGGGAGCTTCGGGAGGGCCACAAAGTGGGCTGCCTTGGAGAATCGGTCCACTATCGTGAGGATCACGGTGTTTCCCTGGGACGGTGGGAGGCCCGTGACAAAATCCAGGCCGATGTGGGACCAGGGGCGATGAGGCACGGGCAGCGGCTGTAGCAGTCCCGGAGCCTTGCGATGGTCGGCCTTGCCCCTGGCGCAGGTGGTACAGGCCTGGACATAGTCCCGGACGTCGGCCTCCAGGGACGCCCACCAGGGACGCCCACCAGAAGCGCTGCCGGACAACTGCCACGGTTCTTCGCACCCCTGGATGACAGGAGAGCTTAGAGCCGTGACAGAAGTCCAGGACTGCAGCTCTTGCCTCTGGTGGAACGTAAAGTCTGTTCTTTGGTCCAGTCCCGGGGTCCGGGCTTCGTGCCAGGGCCTCCCGGACGATTCTCTCTACGTCCCAGGTGAGGGTGGCCACGATAGTGGACTCCGGGATGATAGGTTCCGGTGGATCCGACAACTCCGCTTTGACCTCGTCTTCGTGTACCCGGGACAAGGCATCCGATTTCTGGTTCTTGGTCCCGGGCCGGTAGGTGATGCGGAAGTCAAAACGGCCGAAGAACAGTGACCAGCGGGCTTGCCTGAGATTCAGCCGCTTGGCGGTCCTGATATACTCCAGGTTCCGGTGGTCAGTGAAAACCGTGAATGGCACGGACGTCCCCTCCAACAGGTGTCTCCACTCTTCAAGAGCCTCTTTCACCGCAAGGAGTTCTCGGTTGCCGACGTCATAGTTCCGTTCAGCCGGGGTCAACCTGCGGGAAAAATAGGCACACGGATGAAGGACCTTATCGGTCTTCCCACTCTGGGACAGCACAGCTCCTATCCCTGAGTCCGAGGCGTCCACTTCAACCACTAACTGGCGACTAGGATCGGGCTGCACCAGAACGGGTGCAGACGAGAAGCGCCGTTTCAACTCCTTGAACGCGGCCTCGCAACGATCCGACCAGGTGAAGGGGACTTTTGGTGAGGTCAGGGCTGTCAGAGGGCTAACAACCTGACTGTAGCCTTTAATGAACCTCCTGTAGAAATTCGCAAAGCCGAGGAACTGTTGCAGCTTCCTACGGCTTGTGGGTTGGGGCCAGTCTCTCACCGCAGCAACCTTGGCCGGATCAGGTGCGACGGAGTTGGGGGAGATGATGAACCCCAGGAAGGACAAAGAGGTGCTGTGAAACTCACACTTCTCGCCCTTAACAAACAGCCGGTTCTCCAATAACCGCTGCAGGACCTGACATACATGCCGGACATGAGTCTCAGGATCCGGAGAAAAGATGAGTATATCGTCTAGATATACGAAGACGAACCGGTGCAGGAAGTCCCGCAATACGTCGTTAACCAAGGCTTGGAACGTCGTGGGGGCGTTTGTGAGGCCGAACGGCATGACCAGGTACTCAAAGTGACCTAAGGGGGTGTTGAATGCCGTCTTCCACTCGTCTCCCTTCCGGATCCGAACCAGATGATACGCGTTTCTAAGATCAAGCTTGGTAAAAATCTTGGCTCCATGCAGGGGCGTGAACACCGAATCCAACAGGGGTAACGGGTATCGGTTGCGAACCGTGATTTCGTTCAGCCCCCTATAATCGATGCATGGACGAAGTCCGCCATCTTTTTTACCCACGAAAAAGAAACCTGCGCCCATCGGGGAGGTGGAATTTCGGATCAACCCGGCAGCTAACGAGTCCCGGATGTAGGTCTCCATTGATTCGCAGCTCAGGCCGTGAGAGGTTGTACAGTCTACTGGACGGGAACCCACTGCCTGGAACCAAATCGATGGCACAATCGTACGGACGGTGGGGGGGGAGTGTGAGCGCCAGATCCTTGCTGAACACGTCGACAAGGTCATGGTACTCCACCGGCACCGTCCCCAGATTGGGCGGGACTCTGACCTCCTCCTTAGCTTGGGAGCCGGGAGGAACCGAGGAACCTAGACACACCCGATGGCAGGTCTCGCTCCACTGAACCACTACCCCGGACGGCCAATCAATCCGGGGATTGTGCTTCAACATCCAGGGAAAGCCTAAAACCACACGGGAAGTGGCCTGAGTCACAAAAAACTTGATCACCTCCCGGTGGTTTCCTGACACCACCAGCGTTACAGGTGGTGTCTTATGTGTGATCGGAGGGAGCAGGGAGCCATCTAGCGCTCGAACCTGCACAGGCGAGGTAAGCGCCACCAGAGGGAGCCCTATCTCCCTGGCCCATCTGCAGTCCAACAGATTCCCCTCAGAGCCCGTGTCCACCAGTGCTGGGGCCTTCAGGGTTAAATCCTCATACAGGATCGTGACTGGGAGTCGTGTAGCAATGTGGGTGTGTCCCACGTGAATGTCTCGGCCCACCCCTAGCTCAGTCTCTAGGGGCGGGCGTTGGTGTTGTAACCGCTCGGGGCAGTCTCTCACATGGTGCTCTAGTGCACCACAAACAAAACAAGCTCCATGGGCCCGTCTCCTCTGTGCAGCTGGTGCCCTAAATGTTGCCCTACTCGTGTCCATAGCTTCGTCAGTAGGGGGAGCTGTGACCCCACGGAGCGCAGGGGCCGTGGAGCGTGGGGAAGACGGAGCGCGGTCGGAACCGGAAGGGAGAGGGACGGCGCGTGCCCGGCCATGCCCTTCGTCTCGTTCCCGCCAACGTTCTTCTAACCGGTTGTCCAACCGTATGACAAGATCGATAAGCCCGTCTAAATCCCGCGGTTCGTCCTTAGCCACCAGGTGCTCCTTGAGAACCAAAGACAGTCCGTTTACAAAGGCGGCGCGGAGGACAGCGTTATTCCAGCCGGATCTCGCAGCCGCGATGCGGAAGTCGACTGCATAAACAGCTGCGCTCCGGCGCCCCTGTCTCATTGACAGTAGCACGGTTGAAGCGGTCTCGCCCCTATTAGGGTGATCGAACACGGTTCTGAGCCCCCTCACAAACCCATCGTATGTCAGAAGGAACCGTGAATTCTGCTCCCAGAGCGCTGTAGCCCAAGCGCGTGCCTCACTGCGAAGCAGGTTTATGACATAAGCTACTTTACTAGCATCGGTCGCGTACATAACGGGACGCTGTGCGAAGACGAGCGAACACTGCATCAGAAAATCCGCGCACGTCTCCACACAGCCTCCGTACGGCTCAGGAGGGCTTATGTATGCTTCCGGGGAAGGAGGGAGAGGTCGTTGAACAACCAGCGGAACGTCAACGTTACGCACAGGATCTACGGGAGGGAGAGCCGCAGTGGCGCCCGGAGGGCGCGCTTCCACCTGCGCGGCGAGAGCCTCCACCCTGCGGTTCAGAAGGACGTTCTGCTCGGTCATGAAATCCAACCGAGTCGTGAAAGCGGTGAGGATCTGCTGCAACTCACCGATTACCCCTCCCGCGGACGCCTGCGCGTCCTGTTCTTCCATTGGCCATTCAACAGCCGGTTGACGCCCCTCGGGATCCATGGCGTGGCCGAGATATCCTGTTGGGAAAGTGTCAGTACACGGACCCACAACAGGGGGCGCAAATGAACGGACAATGGAGAAAGTCAAATAACAAGGCTTTACTGTTGTGAACGTGCACAACGAATACAACCAATCACGAAATGGACAACAGTCAATTCACAAAAGTGTCATGTGGGCAGGCTCGAAGATAGGAGACGCCTCTCCAAGGTAAGACCCGAACCACACGGCTTCCTCCGCCACAGGACCCCGGAAATACTGGAGCCGCCAAGTCCCGAACTCCCAGGTGGCCACTGCCTCCGCGTGTCGGACCTGGTACTGCTGGCGAGGAACAAAGAACAGTTAGATGGGGGCGCGTTTGCACCCAAGACTCCGAACAGCAGGGAAGTTACCTCCACCTCTCGTTGGAACAGTAATCCACAAGCTATACACTAATCCAAAAGGATACACTCCGTCAGCTTTGATACGTTACCTCGTAGGTAGAAACGATATCTCGGCAATGAGGTGGAGGTGCCGTCCTGCTGATATACCCCACAGATGATTGCCGTCAGCTGTCTCAGGTGATGGGTGACAGCTGTCACCGTAGCTGCTCACGTGAGGCGGCGGCGCCCTCTGGTGCCTGGAGCCCGCACTCCAGGCAGGGCGCCCTCTGGTGGTGGTGGGCCAGCAGTACCTCCTCTTCAGCGGCCCACACAACACTTCCATGTCCTTCCTGATATGAAGCAGCTTCCCACAGCTTTCAAAGAACAGCTCTGTAGCTCAGTGGTAAAGTCTCTGACTGGTGATCAGAGCTTTTGAAAGTCACGAGTTCACGTCCCGGGTGGTGTGTGTGTTTTTTTTTTTAATTATTCCACATAAGCAGCGTAATGTGGTCCCACAGGTATCAGCTAGTTTAAATTTTTTTTATTTATTCCACATAAGCGGCACGATGTGGTTCCACACGTACCAGCTGGTTTATAGTTCTTCCACCTAAGCGGCACCATGTGGTGCACCTGGCACTGTTCCTGCTCGATGGACACCAGCGTATGCACGAGCTCTCGCACCGGGTTCGTGCATGCCTGCTGTTTCGGTGTTTTCGTCCAAACTTCGCACTATGTGTGAAGGGGCCATAAGCAGGACTCTGCCCATGTGGCGCTCAATCATAAGGACTTGAAACTGGATTCTGAGCAACTTGACTGTGTTTGCAAAATGTGAATTTATTCTACTCATCTTCTAAACTTCTGATTTATCCACAGAGGATGTGCTTTTGTCCTGAAATTATTCTCCCAGAAGTATAAGAGTGTCAGATAATCAGAGCACAATCAGGCACAGTGACAAATTATGAAACAATCAGCGAATCTGACGCTCCAGCGTGAAACAGTCGGACTGTTTAATTCAGCAATCAGCACTCGTCTTCCTACCTGATTGGGACCTTTTTATCGTACTCATGTAAAAGTCAGTGATTTGGTTAAAGGTCGATAACAAACACTTCAGGTCTCATTCAAGATGAAAAACTTTTTTACCTCAGATTCAGTGCAAGTGATTAAACCAGTTTGACTCTGTAGAAGGCGTTAATGTCAGTTTGATGTTGACTCTTAATTCGTGATGAGCTGATGTAATAACCAATCAAAGCTGGCTTTGTTGGGTGTTGCTAGGATACCAAAGTTTCCATGTGAACTGCAGTGGACGTGATGGGATTTGTGCTGGTTTGACACTTGAATATATTGTATCATTCCTCACACTATGTACTTCAGAAATACTCGGGATGCAGAAGAGCAGGAAGTGTAATGAGAAAAGCAGAACGGAGCAGTGGCAGGACATCAGACAGCGGCTGGTGAGGAGATTGGACACCAAGCAGGAGGGCTGATATTGAATCACCTCACATACAATGTTGATGGGAAACAACACATTTTCGCTGGTCAACAGCAACAACAGGTACTGATGAGGTAATTGACTGGGTGAGATATAACGGGCAGGCATCTGTCTGTCTGTTGGACTGTGCAAAAAGTCATTACTGCTTTTTCACCAAAAAAGTTTGGAGTTCGAATATTTTTTAAAAAACGCTTTTTTGCAAACAACATGGGTAACTCAGTGGAATGAAGACTTACCAATATCTAGACCTGGATTAGATTTCCAGTCACACTCCCTATATGCGTCCTTCAACAAAATACTACTTCTGCGCTTTCTCAATCCACCTAGGTGTAAATGGGCATTGCTTTGTCTGGAGAAGTAATCATGGATATTGTTGGTTTTTATGTTACAGGAATGTACAGGAACGTAAATCTAACATGCAGCTTCTGCGATATAAAATCAAGTTTTATGGGTGAACACATTCAAATCACATCATGCAACAACTTAAAATCTAACTTGCTCAGTGAACATAATAAAATTATGGAAAGTATTTCCACCCAAGTAAAATGTATTAACATAGCCAGAAACACTTTTGCTGAGTGACCTAAAACTAAATTTGTTGGGTCAACATCAGGACTTTGTATTACCGTTACTTAATTACCATGAGTCAGGCCAACTAGATCCGTAAGCGTAAATGTAAAAAAAAAAAAAAACAGTATGTTCCTTTGGCTGCTCGCTTGTTTGCACTCAAGGTCGCCACAGAAAATCCAAGGTGGATCTACATAAATTGTGCTGATCCAACACAGCAAAGTTAAGTTGACATGTAACTGTACTATTTTAAAAGTAGTTGTAACTACTTACAGGGCAGGGATAGTGGCGAAGTGGTTAGTGCACTTGGTTTCAGTACGAAAGGTTCCTGGTTCAAACCTCACCCCTGCCACATTTCTCCATGTAATGTGGAGTTGCATCAGGAATGGTGTCTGGTGTAAAACCTGTGCCAATTCAACATGCAGACCCACCTCAGATTTGCTGTGGTGACCCTGAGTGCGAACAAGGGAGAAACTGAAGGGACTTACTTTTACCCTTACAAATCTAGTTGGCCTAAACCATGGTAATTGAGTAACAGTAACCCAAATTCATCATGTTGACCCAACAAATTTACACTTAGGTCACTCAGCAAAATAATTTCTGGCTAGGTTAACACATTTTACTTGGGTGGAATTACTTTACATAATTTTTTGTATGTTCACTGAGCAAATAATTTTTTTGAGTGCAGGGGGATTTCTCAACTCTAATCCACTTTATGCCATGGAATCCAATGATGAGCGCTGGCACTAATAGGTCTCAGGAGCTATATATACTGTAGGGCTTACTTTAAATTATTTTGTGGAAACAATGTGCTGTGGAGATTGTGCAGCAATCAAAATTCCTGGGATTTTCATGTCTCTGACAACCTGACCTGGACTCTGCACATATCCTCTCTGGTTAAAAAGGCCAACCAGCGTCTGCACTTTCTCCGCAGTTTAAAGAGTGCTCATCTGAACCTGGCTGTCCTCACCTACTTCTATAGAGGAACAATAGAGAGTGCACTAACCAGCAGCATCAATCTGTGGCATGAAAGGTAGAGGCTTGCAGACAGGAAGGCACTGGGAAGGGTCATGAGACCAGTAGAGAAGCTTATTAGGGCCAGGCTGCCAACCACTGGTGAAGTGGCAGAACAGCACTGCTTGTTCAGGGCAAGAAGGGTAATCAGGGACACTTCACACCCCTTTAACAAACTGTTTTCCCTCCTGCCCTCAGGTAGATGGTACCATAGCCTCAGTTGCAAAACACACAGATTCAAGGACAGCTGTTAGCCAACTGACATAAGACAGTTAAATACAAATCAATAGAAAGAACTGTACAAAATAGAATGTAAGATATAGGATACACTGTAGTATCTGGCAACAACATTATCCTTGTGGCATCCTTGTAGCATCTTCATATGTACAATATCCCATGTCTTTTATTTATTCATTATATGTATATGAGGTCTATTAGAAAAGTATCCGACCTTATTATTTTTTTTAAAAACCATATGGATTTGAATCATGTGTGATTACATCAGCCAAGCTTGAACCCTCGTGCGCATGTGAGAGTTTTTTTCATGCCTGTCGGTGACGTCATTCACCTGTGAGCACGCCTTGTGGGAGGAGTGGTCCAGCCCCCTCGTCGGAATTCCTTTGTCTGAGAAGTTGCTGAGAGACTGGCGCTGTGCTTCATCAAAATTTTTTCCAAAACTGTGAGGCACATCCGAGTGGACACCATTCGACAAATTAAGCTGGTTTCCGGTGAAAATTTTAACAGCTGATGAGAGATTTTGGATTGTTTCTATCGCTGTAAGGACTTCCCACGGAGCGGGACGTCGCGCAGCGCTCCGAGACGACGTCGTCATCCTGTTTCAAGCTGAAAACCTCCAAATTTAAGCCTCTGTTGACCCAGGACGTCGTGAGAGAACAGAGAACTTTCAGAAGAGGTCGGGATCAACAGTTTATCCGGACATTCCACTGTTAAAGGAGATATTTTTAATGAAAGACGTGCGGACAGATTGGTGCTTCGGCTCGCAGCCGGCGCAGCGCGCCCGCCACACGAAAAACACCTCCGTTGGAAGCCTTAAGGACAAGTTGGAACATGCCCTGCTGTTAAACAATTTCTCAGATACTCACTCAACTGAAAGCCACCAAAAGCCGCCTAGATTTTACAAATGGTTATCAACACGGAAGTGTTTTTCCTGTGGCGGGCGCACTGCGTCGGCTCGCAGCCGACGCACCAATCCATCTGCACGTCTTTCATTAAAAAAATCTCCTTTAACAGTGGAATGTCCGGATAAACTGCTGATCCCGACCTCTTCTGAAAGTTCTCTGTTCTCTCACGATATCCTGGGTCAACAGAGGCTTACATTTGGAGGTTTTCAGCTTGAAACAGGATGACGACATCGTCTCAGAGCGCTGCGCGATGTCCCGCTCCATGTGAAGTCCTTACAGCAATAGAAACAATCCAAAATCTCTCATCAGCCTTTTAAATTTTCACCGAAAACCACCTTAATTTGTCGAATGGTGTCCACTCGGATGTGCCTCACAGTTTTGGAAAATTTTTTGATGAAGCACAGCGCCAGTCTCTCAGCAACTTCTCAGACATTCAAAATCTGACGAGGGGGCTGGACCACTCCTCCCACAAGGCGTGCTCACAGGCGAATGACGTCACCGACAGGCGTGGAAAAACTCACGCATGCGCACGAAGGTTCAAGCTTGGTTGACGTAAAAACATATGAATCAAATCCATATAGTTTTTTTTAAATAAAAAGGTAGGATACTTTTCTAATAGACCTCATACACACATACAGTTATTGCTTTTAAACCCTATTTATAACTATCACACACCTTGGACTGGTATTCTGTGCTTTTATTACATCCATCCATCCATTTTCCCCCTCTTTATCCGGAGTCGGGTCGCGGGGGCAGCAGCTCAATCAAAGCCGCCCAGACCTCACGATCCACACACACCTCCCCCACCTCCTACGGGGGAACCCCGAGGCGTTCCCAAGCCAGCCGAGAGACATAGTCCTTCCAGCGTGTCCTGGGTCTTCCCCGGGGCCTCCTCCTGATGGGACACCTCTCCAGCGAGGCGTCCAGGGGGCACCTGGAAAAGATGCCTGAGCCACCTCAGCTGGCTCCTTCTGAAGTGGAGGAGCAGCGGTTCGACTCTGAGCTCCTCCTGAGTGACCAAGCTCCTCACCCTATCTCTAAGGGAGCGCCCAGCCATCCTGCGGTGGAAACCCATCTTGGCCGCTTGTACTCGCGATCTCGTTCTTTCGGTCATGAGCCAAATCTCATGACCATAGGTGAGGGTTGGAAAGTAGATCGATCGGTAAATCGAGAGCTTTGGCCCCCTACTCAGTATTCTCTTCACCACGACAGTCTGATACAGCGACCGCATCACTGCAGACGCTGCATCGATCTGTCTGTCGATCTCATGCTCCATCCGTCCCTCGCTCGTGAACAAGACCCCGAGATACTTAAACTCCTCCACTTGAGGCAAGGACACTCCACCGACCTGAAGAGGGCAAAGTACCTTTTTCTGGTCGAGAACCATGGCCTCGGATTTGGAGGTGCTGATTTTCATCCCGGACACTTCACATTCAGCTGCAAACTGCCCCAGTGCACTCTGAAGGTCCTGATTTGATGAAGCCAACAGAACCACATCATCTGCAAACAGCAGAGATGAGATTCTGTGGTTCCCAAACCGGACCCCCTTTACACCCTGGCTGCGCCTAGAAATTCTGTCCATAAAGATAATAAACAGAACCGGTGACAAAGAGCAGCCCTGGCGGAGGCCAACGTGCACTGGAAACAGGTTTGACTTACTACCAGCAACGTGAACCAAGCTCCTGCTGCGGTCAGACAGGGACCGGATAGCCCTTAGCAAAGGACCCCGGACCCCATACTCCCGGAGCCCCCCCCACAGGGACACGGTCAAACACCTTCTCCAGATCCACAAAACACATGTGGACTGGTTGGGCGAACTCCCATGAACCCTCAAGCACCCGATGGAGTGTGTAGAGCTAGTCCAGTGTGCCGCGACCAGGATGAAAAACACACTGCTCTTTTATTCTGTGTTTTTATTCATTTGTGCAGTGCATCGATATTTCATTCTGTGACAGCATCTGTAATGTTTTTAACTGAATGACAATAAAATGAGTCTCTCTAATATCTTACAATGGTGCCCACATTTTGAGTGGAGTCTGTCTGTCTGGTGGACTGTGCAAAAGGTCATTACTGCTTTTTCACCAAAAAAATGTTTGGATTTCTGAATTTTTTCATAAAGAGTTTTTTTGTGAACAATAGCTCAACTTGGATTAGATTCCCAGTCATGCTCCCTGTCTGTGTCCTTCGACAAAACACTTCTTCTGTACTGTCTCAATCCACCCAGCTGTAAAAGGGCACTGCTTTGTCTGGAGAAGTAATCTTTGGATGGTTGTAATGTCAAGGGGGATTTGTTGACTCTCATCCTTTTCACTCTGTGGAATCCAATGATGAGCGTTGGCACCAGTGAGTCTCAGGGGTTACATAGGACTTACTTAAAATTATTTTGTGTAAAACAATATATCTTATGACAGTGCCCACATTTTACAGTGGCTCTACAACCTCTGGCAAAAAGAATGTCATACTTACAGGATTTCTTACTTCTTTGTATATCAATAAATCATAGCTATAACAATAAACAAATTTATTGGAACATTCTGGCTTCATGAAACATACACATCATTTATTTAAGTAATATGAAACATTGACTTGCAATTTGTACTCCCTGTGTCCAGGCTGTGTGAAGGCTTTTAACAGTTATAATTTTTTTTTTTTTTTTTTGTCAACCACTGGGCTCTATATGTAACTGGATGCTTAGCTGCAACATTAAACAGATGGTCTCCCCAAATAAGTTAGTGCAGCACCTAAGAGAATATTTAGAGCAAAATCATGGAAATGGTGATACAAGCACCAAGGTTGGCACAAATGCTCCTTAGACATTACTCTTTTGAAGAAACTAACTGGCCACTTTACCAAAATTTAAGGAACTTTAACTTTTGACCACTGTACAAACTGAAACTGACCTTTGTCACCATTTTTGCTGTTTTTACCCCATAACTCCTGATCATTCAGTCATAGATGGTCCAAACTATACCTTTTTTGGAATCTTTACGATTAGACAAATAATGTGGTGTAGTTTTCAAAATGATTTGAGCTTTTTTAATTTTGACCCCTGTGTAATTCTTCAATTGACCCCTACATGGCCACCTATTGAAAATTCAAGTGGCCAGTCGTTTTTTTTTGTTTGTTTGTTTGTTTGTTTGTTTCAAAAGAGTAAAGTCTAAGGAGTATTTGTGACAACTTTGGTGCTTGTATCACTATTTGCACAAATGTTTCAGTTATCTGCTGCACTAAGTCTGGTCCACTTGAGGTTTGTACTTTTAAACAAAAAAGTGCCTGAGGGAGTTTTCGCTTACCACCATTGCCAACTCTTGCTTAGGGGGCTGGGTAAGACCTTACTCTTGTGACACACCTTAAGGAGACTTGTGTTGTGATTTGGCATTGTGCATATATATACTGAACAACAAAAGAAATGCAGTTATCGATCGTTTAATTTTGCTTCATAAGTAAAATTTTGTATACAGGATCTCACATGCAATAATAAATGAAGGTGTGGTTGAGTTTATGGAGTCGATAAACACAAAGGTAACATTCTGGATCAGATCACAGGAGGTAGCACATGTGACCATGATATGCTGCAATTAATATGGCTAATCTTCTGTGCATGGAACCTGCTAAATAGTGTTTTTTTGTTTTTTTGAGGAATGGTCTGCCACTCCTCCCTCAAGGCATTCTGGATCCGAACAAAAATGCTCGATATTAGGATACGAGCTCAAACGCGATGATCCAGAATATCCCATAAGTGTTCTATGGGTCTGTTGTGTTTGCTCCCTGTGTCATGGAACCTCCTCCTTAACCGGCCAATCGTCTGGTTGTGTTCCGCACTGTCAAACCAGCATCTAGCATGCCAATGGTGCATTCACAAACATTTCAGTGAGGTGTGGCATGGCAAAAATTCAACAAATTTCAAATATTATCACTTGCTTTTATAGGCCCCTCATACCCAACAAAATCTGCATTTCTAATTTTTAGAGACAGTGAATCATTAATTAAAACAAGCCACACCTCCATAACGCTTTCCGGGTTCTCACCAGGGTCCAGGTGCTCACATGTTCCATGACTTTTAAAACTCACTATTTATAATCTGCATCTCCATGGTAGACTCAAAATGACACTGACTCTCCTCCTTACTGTTTCTGGAAAAACTTACATTTCTTTTGTTGTTCAGTATAAATTGAACTGAGGAAAAAATATCGAACTATCAACAATAGAATCAGAATAACAGTCACATTGTTGCTTGTCAGTGGACCTTTATGATGACATGACTTCTCTAAGGAAACATAACTTTCTTCATTTTCTAACATAATTGTCAGTTCAACTTTGCAGAACAGATTGTTGTCATAGATCAATTTTCTTAATTTCCATCACAGACTGTTTGATGACCACATCATTGATTTGATGACACCATGCTATATAGATGATTGGAAACTCATTTCTTGGTCTGCGGAGTCTTGAGTTCTGCTGTGGCATTATATGGTGGAGACAAAATTGGGCATAAATGGCTTGAAAGCATGGATCCATCCTGCCTTGTTTCTGAAATTCAAGCTGGTTGGTGTTAATGTAATAATGTGGCAACTGGGTGCTGCTATCATGTCAGTATGGACCAAGAATGTTTGCAGCACCTTGTTGATTATACGAGGGCTGTCAATAAAGTATAGGTCCTTATTATTTTTTTCAAAAACTATATGGATTTCATTCATATATTTTTACGTCAGACATGCTTGAACGCTCGTGCGCATGTGTGAGTTTTTCCACGCCTGTCGGTGACGTCATTCGCCTGTGAGCACTCCTTGTGGGAGGAGTCGTCCAGCCCCTCGTCAGAATTCCTTTGTCTGAGAAGTTGCTGAGAGACTGGCGCTTTGTTTGATAAAAATTTTTTCTAAACCTGTGAGACACATTGAAGTGGACACGGTTCGAAAAATTATGCTGGTTTTCCATGAAAAGTTTAATGGCTGATGAGAGATTTTGAGGTGATACTGTCGCTTTAAGGACTTTCCACGGAGCGAGACGTCGCGCAGCACTCCCAGGCGCCGTCGTCAGCCTGTTTCAAGCTGAAAACCTCCACATTTCAGGCTCTATTGATCCAGGACGTCGTGAGAGAACAGAGAAGTTTCAGAAGAAGTCGGTTTCAGCATTTTATCTGGATATTCCACTGTTAAAGGAGATTTTCTTAATATAAGACGTGCGGACGGGTCCGTGCGGACGGGTCCGTGCGGACGGGTCCGCACGTCGGGACGCAGCCGGCGCGGTGCGGCGGCACAGGAAAAACACCTCCGTGTTCATAACCATTTGTAAAATCCAGGCGGCTTTTGATGGCTTTCAGTGGAGTGAGTATATGAGAAATTGTTTAACAGCTGGACATGTTCCAAGTTGTCCTTAAGGCTTCCAACAGAGGTGTTTTTCCTGTGGCGGAGCATCGCGGCGGCTGCGAGCCGACGCTGCAATCCGCCCACACGTCTTTCATTAAAAAAATCTCCTTTAACAGTGGAATATCCGGATAAAATGCTGAAACCGACTTCTTCTGAAACTTCTCTGTTCTCTCACGACGTCCTGGATCAATAGAGCCTGAAATGTGGAGGTTTTCAGCTTGAAACAGGCTGACGACGGCGCCTGGGAGTGCTGCGCGACGTCTCGCTCCGTGGGAAGTCCTTAAAGCGACAGTATCACCTCAAAATCTCTCATCAGCCGTTAAAATTTTCATGGAAAACCAGCTGAATTTTTCGAACCGTGTCCACTTCGATGTGTCTCACAGGTTTAGAAAAAATTTTGATCAAACAAAGCGCCAGTCTCTCAGCAACTTCTCAGACAAAGGAATTCCGACGAGGGGCTGGATGACTCCTCCCACAAGGAGTGCTCACAGGCGAATGACGTCACCGACAGGTGTGAAAAAGCTCACGCATGCGCACGAGGGTTCAAGCATGTCTGACGTAAAAACATATGAATGAAATCCATATAGTTTTTGAAAAAAATTAAAAAGACCTATACTTTATTGACAGACCTCGTATATCCTGAATTAAGGCAGTTCTGAATGCAAAAGCAGGTCCAACTCAGGAGTAGTAAGGAAGGTGTACCTAATAGCCGGTAAATGTATTGCGAGTCACAAGTTGTAACTTTAGGTTTGTTTTTCTGTGCTAATAGAGCTGCACACTGTGTTTAATTGAAACAGTTTGAAGATTATACAGTTTGATCTCCGAGATGATTGTTGATACGGTTCCAGTACTATTTGTCCAGGTGGATTACGCATCAGACAGTGCTCTAATAGGTACTGATGTTTACTGGCGCTGAAGAAACAGACATCACTTACAAAGCAAATAGTGATTACAAGCCTGCACAGTCTCCTGCAACAGCTAACACCCCCCCCCCCCCCCCCCCCCAACACCCAAAAAACTACTTTGCCAATGGGCTTTTTAAAAAGCAGCATTGGTGTAAATGGTCATAAATGGTCCAAGCCCTTTAATGACATGGGGAGTGGAAAGCATGCTGGCACATATGATAATCCTTTTGTAATGAGAATTCACTGAGTGGCTTTGTTCATGCTGCAGCATTTCTGAAAGAGCTTAGCCACCAGAACCCCATCGAGATGGCACCGGATTCAGCTGAGAGTGGTGTGAAATTACACAGAAAATACAACCATTTACCTAATGACAAATAAGTGGAATTACAGGCTTTACAGCAATGCAACCACTGTGGCCATCATTTATGTGGGTTTATGATTGAATCAAGATATGTTTATGATGGAAGAAAGCACACATACTCAAAGGTTAACACCCTCACCTCAGGTTGGTTTCTTTATACAATGAGTCATGTTCTGGAAGAAAATTACGGAAAATAAATTTGCCTGTCCTGTTCGATATTAACACGGGTGAGCTCTAAAATGTGACACTGTCACATCTTAGAGCAAGTGAGTAATGTGGAAATAATGAGACTTATTATTGTGGCTTTAAATGTCTGTAATATTTTCCTTTGATGGCATGAAAGCACAGAGTTTGCCTCTAAAAATATGGGCACTCATTACTGCAGATACCTCAAGGGGAGCATTAATTTACAGAGGCTCCTGATGAGGTGTATTTTTTTCCCAAAGATTTGAAGGATTACAGAGTCATTAATGGTAACCTAATACCAGTGATATGCGGGATGTCAGGGGGTTCTGCCCAATAATGAGCTAAAACTTGTCATCAAAGTTATAATCCCAAATCTTGACTTTATATTTTGCTCTGACAGGTACTGCTGATTGCAAAGGTTAATCCTGCTGCATTTGTTCGGCCTGACTCTGAGATCGTGGTTTTGATTTCATGTTGTATAGGCCGTAGGACATGTGTTTTATATATATATGCCCAGAAATCAGTGTTCGTGCAACACCTAGGGGGCAACTCAAACCTGGTTTATTCTTCACAAATATCTCACAAATATCATTGTCCCCACGTAGAGGGGTTGCACATGAATTTGTCATGTGCACTTGATGAAAATACATGGTAGTGAATGGTACATCTACTGTATGATGGTTAAATGTTTGCCTTTCCTTGTCATTAATGTACACTTGTTATAGGAAAATGTTATCCTTGTTATTTCAAACTGTTTTCTTATTTCTTAATTACTGGGAGGGGGAATCTCATTCATTTTTAATGTGTATTTGATGAAAATGCAATGTAAATAATTGAGACACAAACATACACGTCTTATCAATTTCATGTTGCAGAAATGTTCACTAAGTACATAATATGTTAATATATACTTTTGTCATTCTTTTTACTACAGTCTTTCTCATCTTGTATGCAAATTCAGGATGGGGGGGCATCATATACTTCAAGTGGTAACGAGAGTTCAAATTAAGGTTCTGTGAGGAAAAAACATTTCACCATCATTTACCTTTATTTTTCTTATTTCATACTACCACTTGACTTTTCTGTTTATACAGGTACCAAGACCCCAAGAACAGTATGACAACCTAGAACAGGGGTAGGCAACCTGTTCCAGAAAGAGCCATGAGGGTGCAGGTTTTCTTTGCAGCCACTGACTCCACCAGGTGATTTCACTGATTAACTGATTCCATCTGCTCAAAGTGATATTAATCAGTGAAATCACCTGGTGGAGTCAGTGGCTGCAAAGAAAACCTGCACCCTCATGGCTCTTTCTGGAACAGGTTGCCTACCCCTGACCTAGAAATTTGAAATTACTCATGAAAATGATTGTACCATGAGTCTTCCATGCCCTAATCGCTATCTGTAGTGAAAATTTCTTCAAAATCTGTGCAGTAGTTTTGACGTAATCCTGCTAACAGATAGACAAGTATCAAGTAGACTTTATTAGCCCCCCAGGGGCAATTTTTTGTGCAGCCAGCAGTAGAACACATTCGGACATACATAAACATAACATGATCTAAAATATGGCATAAAAACTCACCATGAAAACTCACCACACAGTAAACATAATAACTCAATAATAAGAAAACCTAGTTAAAAACCACTCGTGATAGTGTTTAAAAATCGAATAACAGTGGGAATAAAAGAGTTCTTGTACCTATTGGTCTTACATTTCTTAGACATAAATCTACGACCAGATGGAAGCATTGTGAACTCAGGGTACAGGGGGTGACTGGAATCATCCAAGATCAACCTCGGCTTCTTAATTAATCTGTTTTTATATACAGATGGCGGGTCATTTAAGGAAACGCCAACAATCTTGTTGCACTCATTTACAATACGACCCAGACGTCATTTACAATACGACCCAGACGTTTTTGTTTTTCAAATTTAAAAACCCATACCAGCACATAAAAGAAAAGGTAAGAACAGATTCAATAAAACAGGAATAAAACATCTTCAAAAAAGTACTGTCCACATTAAAATGCCTGAGTTTACAGTAAAAATGCATGTGCTGGTGAGCTTTCTTACATACCTGGTCAATCTGGTGCTCGAAGGTTAATCCACTGTCTGTACAGGTTCCAAGGTATTTACAGTTCTGTACAACTTCCACAGCCAGTCCTTTAATAACTACAGGAGAAATGTCATCCTGCTTTTTCCTAAAATCAATTAACATCTCTTTAGTTTTGTTCACGTTGATATCTAAAAAGGACGATTTACACCAGCTGATAAAATCTGACACCACAGGGCCATGGTCTTGATTATCTGAATTTAAAAGAGACACAATGACAGAATCATCAGCAAATCCTTGATGTTTTATTGTTAAATTTGCGCCATGCGGCTCTGCCGTGACGCGCGGAATTCCTCCGCATGTCTGTCTCAATGTGCCAAAAAAGTGCTGATGTCCACATCTTCCGCCATTTCTGTGCTAGTCAGAGGACGTCCCGGATAAAACACAGCGTCCAGTTTAGAAATGAACGGCACATTCCACTGTTACAGGAGTTTTTGTCATGGAAAAAGGAGCGGAGGAATTCCGCATGTCGCGGCAGAGCCGCGTGGCGCAAAGCAACGCCGTGATGAAGCCTCACAGGACATGTTGGGGCATGTCCAGCTTATGCACAATTTCTCGGATAGTCACACGACTAAAAAGCCACCGACAGCCGTCTGAAATCCATCTCAAAGCCGTCCTGTGAGACCAACACGGAGGTGGTTTTGTCCCGCACCATGAGGTGCACGGTGGCGCATCCGTCCGCTTCCTTTTCCATGAAAAAAACTCCTGTAACAGTGGAATGTGCCGAAAAAGTGCTGATGTTCATGCCTTATGCCTTTTTTGTGGAAGACAGACGATGTCCAGGATCAACAAAGCCTTCACACTGGAAATGATCTGGTTGTTTCAGTGGGGTGTCAGCCTGTCAATCGGCGCTCGGAGTGCGCCGCGCTCTCAGACGCTGTGGGCGGTCTTTAAACCGGCTGGAGCACTCCTTAATCTGTGTAATCCCCATAGAATGGTCCCTGAAAGCCATCTGAATTTTCCGAATGGTGTCCACCTGGAGGTCTCTCACAGTTTCTGGAAAAAATTGATGCAGCAAAGCTCCAAATCATTCAGACATTTATTCGCAATAAAAATCCGATGAGAGGGGTGGACCACTGCTCACACAAAGCCTGCTCACAGGCGAATGACGCAACCGACAGGCGTGAAAAAACTCATGCATGCGCACAAAGGTTCAAACTTGGCTGATGCAATCACACGTGATTCAAATCCATATGGTTTTTGCAAAAAATAAAAAGGTCTGATACTTTTCTAACAGACCTCGTATTGCTGAATCCTGTCTACATTACACAATATTTTCAGATCCAATAATTACATCAATACTAGATTGCAAGGTCATCTTACTGTTATTGATAACATTAATATCCTAAAGACTTCATAAACATTATTCTGCTGAAGCTCTTTGTGTGCACCACATCCCATCAGATCTCAGAAATGAAGCAGAGAAGGTTCAGTTCAGTTCAATTTATTTATATTGTGCCAGATCACAACAAAGTCCCCAAAAGGCACTTCACATGGGTGAAGTATAATCTTACAAACCCCTTGTGCAACCACATAGGCAACAGCGGTAAGGAAAAACTCTCTCTGGTCGTTTTTAAAGGAAAAAACAAAAACTCAAGCAAACCAGACTCAGAGGGGTGACCCACTGCTTTGGCCATTCTATCAATAACAAATTGTTCAGACAAAACAAACACAAAGAGAGTTCAAAACAGATCCAATTTGAAAGTCATTTTGTAGCATTGTTCCATCACAGCATCCATCAGGCCAGCTGACCCCGGAAAGTAGTTAGGCGACCAGTGGTCCAGTCCGCATTGACAGAGATCTTGTATCCAGGTCCACCTTCAGCGTCAGCATCTCAGACAGACAGAAAAAGAGCATAATCAGTTAGTTGGAGCTAACAGCATTCAAAGCATTAGTTCCCAGTAGGAAACCAACAGAGAAGCAGCGAACGTATTAATGTGTTTGCCAGCAGCTAGATCCTGATTAGTATTTGATCCAAAGGTTTATCCATAACTAGACTCTGCCTCAGTCCCACAGTAGATTACCTTTCTATTGGTGTGATGACCTCTGAGCTTCAGTGAGTTTGAAAGGTCAAACTCAAGCACATAACAGTTTAACTCTTACTGTTTTGCACATCTATGGACTAATCGTTGTGGGTGGGTTGGGTGTTTGTCAAAGACAGACTTGATCACACGTCAATGCCACACAGGACCACATTTGATAGAATCAGTGTAGAGGTGATGATGTGGAGGTGACAGAGGTAGGCATGTGAGCAAAACCTCCTCGGTTCAACTCCCCATCAAACACTAAACTTGCTTTAGAAGGTCCAATGAGAAAGGTACAGAATCCCCAAGTTTCTCCTGGTGTGCAGTTGAGCACCCTGGATGGCATCAGCTGACATTGCTATGTGAATGGGTGAACATGAGGCTTTGGGTGATTTGAGCATTTACATCAGATGCAAAAGTGCTACAGAAATGCAGTCCATGAATTGGTGTCATACAAGACATGAGTATTGCAGCTGCTTTTCTAGTTGTAACAAACCAAGTAAAAAAAAAACTTGGTTTGAAGTTCACCAGTTTTGTTTGAAGTTCACCAGTTTCACATAGGTCTTATGCACCCCCACCCTCACCCCACCCCAACACCACTTTATCTAAATGACTGAACAATAAATGACTTTTCTTACTGTTACTCATGTTTCCAAAGTAAAAATAAACCACTGTCTCAGTGACAGTATGGGATCAGACATGCTTCCCAGGAGATGTAGAAAATAGAGCTTCGGAGTCACTCCCACTCCAAGCAGCACGTAGGAAGTATTGTATGATGAGTGACAGAAGATAAATGATCATTCGTGCTGACCTTGTGGGTGTGTAACTCTCATTAAAAGCACATTGCCCAATGCTTAGTCCTTAAAAGGACCTGCAGGCTGAAGGTCCATTGAAATCTCTTTAACTGCAGGGGACACTGCTGGATCCCATCTGAGAATGGAGATAAAATGCTGCAAGCGTCCTTCCCTGCATCTTTCTCCCCCCGTCTAACCTTCGCTGTGCTGTCAAAAAGAAGCATGGGAGAGGGTTTTTTAAAAAAAAAAAGAAGAAAAACTTCTAAAAACATCTATTTAAAAAAAGAAGTTGGGTGAACTACCTCGTGACAGCATCCTTTATGGCTCCCTAAGGTCAGTCGTTTAGCCTACGAGGTGTCTGGTAATTCTGCTCATCACATGTTAACTGATGCTGATCTTCTGTGAAGTCTGACAAAGGTGTGAAGTAAATCAATTTCATACCCCAGTAAGTCTGAGAAGTGCTTTGGTGAAGCAGTGTGTCATGCTGAGGCTGACAAATAGCTTGTTGTTGTTAATGCAGTTTAAGAAGTAACGCCGCGTTTACCACATCTGATACACAATCATACTTCAGAAAAGTGACTTCTTTTGTTGAGGAGATGGCGTGTGCCATACTTTATTTAACAAAGGACAAAGATCTCTGTCACTGTATTTGTATTTCAGCAAGATGTCTGAAGAATGAAGAATTTGATTTTTGATCTAACCAGGCAGATACTTTGCAACCATGGATGGGAAGAAATGATTTCATGGTCACAGATCAAGGTCAAATTTACAGTCCTGTGCTATTGTGACAGAGGCCAGCAGGAGTGGCCCTGCATGTGGTAGTTAATAAGCCTCACACCCCGGATAGCCAAAAGGACCACTCAGGCCTGAGCTTGGGTTTTTATCTGACTGCTCAGAGCGTCCGCCTCTCATGCCGGAGATTGTGAGTTCACCTCCCAAGAGGAGAGAGTAGGAGGAGTCAAACGCACAACACAATGCAGAGGAGAGAGCACAAGCCGCTACACTACTACACAGGAAAATGGTAAATTCAGCCTTTATGAGAGTGACAGTTGAGACAGACAGAAAATGGGGAAAACTAGGAATTTAAATGTGTTGGAAGTTGCTAACCAAATTTTGGGGGGACACACAACATAACCCTTCAGCCATGTTTAAAGGGTCATATGACATTTTATCTACACACTTGTGTAGTGTAATTTTTTGTTAAAGAAAGATCTGCTAAATGAAACACTTATCATGATAGTATGTAATGCCAGAAAAGGGGGTTGTTGTGTATTTCTGATGACAGTGAACAGATGTTTAAGAGAAAATATGTTTTATGCAAAATGTATGTTTTCTTTCAAAGGAAACCATAAGACCAGAATAGGGAGTTAAACGTATAATTTTAGTGAAAGACTTATTCTGTGAAGAAAATTAATATTGGATTAAAAATTTGGGATTTACCAGAGGAGTACATTTTCATGGCTCAGGGCCTGCTGTGGGGGATTTCCAAGAATTGAACTAATTTGCATTTGTATAATGATGTCATTAATAACTGATTTTAATGGTGTAAGAAGTGTTAAGTTTAGAAAGGTCAACCCATTTGGGAGGAGTTGCTCACCCTTGAAGTGTATACAATTCAAAAGGACTCAAAACCTACCTTTTTAATCTGGCTTTTAGCTAAATAATTGCTGCTGTTTTATTGTTTTTACATATTTTTACATTGATTTATAGTCTTTTGTGTTCTTCTGTTTTATACTGTAGCACTTTTGGGATTTTGTGTCAAATGTAAAGTGCATTATAAATAAAATTTATTATTGTTATTATTATTACAATTCATTTCAATTTATTCATCTTATATAGTGCCAAATCACAACAGAGTCACCTCAAGCTGCTTTATACAAAACAGTTCAAAAAAACAAACTAAAATGAATTAAAAGATTTAAAAAGCACAATAAAAGAGTCAAAAAGTAAAAAGCATAGTGACATAATATCCAATATGCTAACCATATGAAAGGGAAACAAGTGTGTCTTAAGTCTGGACTTGAAAGTCTCCAGAGAATCAGACTGTTTTATTGATGCAGGGAGATCATTCCATAGAACAGGGGCACGATAAGAGAAAGGCTCTATGACCCATAGACTTTTTATTCACTCTAGGGACACAAAGTAGCCCTGCATCCTGTGAACCCAAAGCCCGGGCTGGTACGTAGGGTTTAACTAAATCAGCTAAGTAGGGAGGTGCCAGTCCATGAACAATTTTATAAACTAGTAGCAGAACCTTAAAATCTGATCTCACTGGGACAGGAAGCCATTGAAGAGATGCCAAAATGGGTGTAATGTGATCAACCTTTCTGCTTCATGTCAAAAGTCTGGCAGCAGCATTTTGAACCAGTTGGAGAGCCCTAATGCTGGACTGTGGCAAACCAAAAAATAATCCAATCTATGACCTATCAACTTTCGATGGTACTTTCTGTGCCTACCATGGTGACCACGGGTAAGGGGTAATCAAGGTTCGATTCCGGAGAGGGAGCCTGAAAAACGGCTACCACATCCAAGGAAGGCAGCAAGCACGCAAATTACCCACTCCTGACTCGGGGAGGTAGTGATGAAAAATAACAATACAGGACTCTTTTGAGGCCCTGTAACTGGAATGAGTACACTTTAAATCCTTTTTATACAAGTTGGCATACAACCAAAGACCAAAAAGGACAAAGACAACTTCTGGTTATGTCACATTGATTAATGTTAAGTTGTCCTAATCAAGGCAACCCCAAAAATGTCAACTTCTCATTATAAAAACTGAATGACACTTAATGACATCAGTCATAAACATTTATGAAAAATGACATAATGTTGATGACACGTTCATGACTGTGTCATGTAACAGTTATGACAGTACATGTCACTATTATGGTGATACCTTCAAGTAAAGTGTTACTGGATCTTCACTCCAGTGGTTGACCTTTGGTAAATTTGACTTGGTTTGAGCATTTCTTGAACATCTTACTCCAATGACCATAACCCTGCTTATGGACCTTTAGCAAATTTGACCTTCCCTGGGCAATTATAGAACCTACCTTACATGTAGCAAGGTTAGTGGACATCAGAGTGAAAATTCTAAATTTTGATATTTGACTTCAGTGACTTTGACCTTGAAGGGGAATTCTACTTCCACATATCAACATTGTTGTAAATCAGCCAAGAGACCTGGGAGGAGGAGAGCAACAAACAGACAATTGTTGCATTTATGATAGCATGATGTGATGATGACTGGAGGACTTAAACTTTGTGTGGATGGTCTCAAACTTCATAAATTCCATATTTATTTGAGAAGGCTTGCTAATGATGAATTCTGTGATTAAACTACAGTAAATCCAGAGTTCTGATGATGAGTTGTGAAGTTTTGATTGTCATTGTTCACATTTGTTATGAATGACATATTTCAAACTAATGAGAACTTTTGCAGGTCTGGAATTTGTATCTGTTTTTGTCTGGTTTCCTTCATTATATTTTGTTTTTTTTGTGTGTGCTGTTGGAAAACAAATCTGCAGCAGGCTGGAGAATTATTTCACTCACATTGTTTATTTGATTGTTATCAAACTTTCCAAATCATAAAGCTTAGCAACAAAACTTCCCTCGGAACATGTTGTTAAAAAAGGCTTTGTCCTGTCAGTGTTACTTTTGATGAAAGATAGCTGATTAGCTGCCAAGACTTTTGAAAGCACTGTAAAGCCAGAAAACAAGAGTCTGAAACAGGCAGAAATCTGAATTCTTGTGCCACCACTTTCGACTGGGTTTTCTCTTGGAATCAGGCGTACAGACTGAACCAGTGGAAGAATTTATATCTTTTTTTATAACTCACAAAAAATGGAGGAAAACACAAGCAAAAGTATTGTATTTGTATAAAAACCTTGATCTGAGGTGATGGCTTTAAGATGTACCACCTATATATATATATATATTAATAAATCGCTGAGGCTGCAGAATGATTTACCAAGTTTCAGTATATATATATATATATATATATATATATATATATAATATATATATATATATATATATATATATATATATATATATATATATATATATATATATTGTTGAGTGTATATATATATATATATATATATACACTCAACAAAAATATAAATGCAACACTTTTGGTTTTTCTCCCATTTTGTATGAGATGAACTCAAAGATCTAAAACTTTTTCCACATACACAATATCACCATTTCCCTCAAATATTGTTCACAAACCAGTCTAAATCTGTGATAGTGAGCACTTCTCCTTTGCTGAGATAATCCATCCCACCTCACAGGTGTGCCATATCAAGATGCTGATTAGACACCATGATTAGTGCACAGGTGTGCCTTAGACTGCCCATAATAAAAGGCCACTCTGAAAGGTGCAGTTTTATCACACAGCACAATGCCACAGATGTCCCAAGATTTGAGGGAGCATGCAATTGGCATGCTGACAGCAGGAATGTCAACCAGAGCTGTTGCTCATGTATTGAATGTTCATTTCTCTACCATAAGCCGTCTCCAAAGGCGTTTCAGAGAATTTGGCAGTACATCCAACCAGCCTCACAACTGCAGACCACGTGTAACCACACCAGCCCAGGACCTCCACATCCAGCATGTTCACCTCCAAGATCGTCTGAGACCAGCCACTCGGACAGCTGCTGAAACAATCGGTTTGCATAACCAAAGAATTTCTGCACAAACTGTCAGAAACCGTCTCAGGGAAGCTCATCTGCATGCTCGTCGTCCTCATCGGGGTCTCGACCTGACTCCAGTTCGTCGTCGTAACCGACTTGAGTGGGCAAATGCTCACATTCGCTGGCATTTGGCACATTGGAGAGGTGTTCTCTTCACGGATGAATCCCGGTTCACACTGTTCAGCGCAGATGGCAGACAGCGTGTGTGGCGTCGTGTGGGTGAGCGGTTTTCTGATGTCAATGTTGTGGATCGAGTGGCCCATGGTGGCGGTGGGGTTATGGTATGGGCAGGCATCTGTTATGGACGAAGAACACAGGTGCATTTTATTGATGGCATTTTGAATGCACAGAGATACTGTGACGAGATCCTGAGGCCCATTGTTGTGCCATACATCCAAGAACATCACCTCATGTTGCAGCAGGATAATGCACGGCCCCATGTTGCAAGGATCTGTACACAATTCTTGGAAGCTGAAAATGTTCCAGTTCTTGCATGGCCGGCATACTCACTGGACATGTCACCCATTGAGCATGTTTGGGATGCTCTGGACCGGCGTATACGACAGCGTGTACCAGTTCCTGCCAATATCCAGCAACTTCGCACAACCATTGAAGAGGAGTGGACCAACATTCCACAGGCCACAATTGACAACATGATCAACTCTATGCGAAGGAGATGTGTTGCACTGGATGAGGTAAATGGCGGTCACACCAGATACTGACTGGTATCCCCCCCCCCAATAAAACAAAACTGCACCTTTCAGAGTGGCCTTTTATTGTGGGCAGTCTAAGGCACACCTGTGCACTAATCATGGTGTCTAATCAGCATCTTGATATGGCACACCTGTGAGGTGGGATGGATTATCTCAGCAAAGGAGAAGTGCTCACTATCACAGATTTAGACTGGTTTGTGAACAGTATTTGAGGGAAATGGTGATATTGTGTATGTGGAAAAGTTTTAGATCTTTGAGTTCATCTCATACAAAATGGGAGCAAAACCAAAAGTGTTGCATTTATATTTTTGTTGAGTGTATATGTATGTATGTATGTATGTATATATTTTTTTTTCCTCATTAGTGAATTTATTGGTGCGATGCCACAGAAATGATGATTGAATGTCATGTACAACTACAAATTCTGTAACATTTTGAAGGGTGTTTGCAATATTTATATGCTTTTGTTTATTTTTAATAAACAAACCGACTGGCATTTAAAAGCCCCCACGCACTGCTGTGTGTTCCAAGTGTTCCAAGTCTGATCAGAACCATGGACAGCTCACATTAAGATGCACTAAAAAGATTCTGTGTGCATTTTCAAGCTGCTTTTTGCAAACACATACAAAATAACTAAATAAATAAATAAGTAGGCTATTTGCAGAAATGCTTGTGGAAAACACTTTTAATTCTTAAGATTATATCTGTGGCTTGGATAAGATAATCTGGGACTGCAACCTCACAGATGTCAGCTCGTGACATGAAATGATTAAGTTTTTCAGTGTGCATTAAAACAGTGACTTCTGAATGACAACCCAGATTAGGTGTGTTGTTCCTGGACACAGACAGGTAGCATGAGGGGATCTGAACCCAACTCCTTATATAAGTATATAGAACTACCTACTCTCAAGTCAAGGATTTTATCAAATAACAGCATTAATAAGTTATAAATATTGAACATTGTTAAATAGTTTCACCATTTTTTAATACCCTAAGTAAGTGGAAAAGATTTGATCAGATTTAGATTACCTGTAAATCTGAGGCCATGGTTCTCAGCAGGAAACCGATGGATTGCCAGGGAATACGGTCTTGCCCCAAGTGAAGGTATTCAAGTACCTCAGGGTCTTGTTCATGAGTGAGGGGACAATGGAGTGTGAGATTGGCTGGAGAATCGGTGCAGCAGTGGTGGTGTTGCATTCACTCTACTGTACTGTTGTGAAGAAAAGGGAGCTGGGCCAAAAGGCAAAGCTCTCGATCTACTGGTCAATCTTCATTCCTACTCTCACCTATGATCATGAGGGTTGAGTCATGACCGAAAGAACTAGGTCGCGGGTACAAGCGGCTGAAATGGGCTTCCTCAGGAGGGTGGCTGGTGTCTCCCTTAGAAATAGGGTGAGAGGTTCAGTCATCCGTGACAAGCTCAGAATAGAGCCACTTCTCCTTCACGTTGAAAGGACCCAGCTGAGGTGGTTCGGGCATCTGGTTAGGATGCATCCTGGGCACCTTCCTAGGGAGTTGTTCCAGGCATGTTCACCTGGGAGGGGACCCCGGGGAAGACCTAGGACTAGGTGGAGAGATTATAGCTCCACACTGCCCTGGGAACGCCTCGGGATCCCCCAGTCAGAGGTGGTCAACGTGGCATGACCTGATCTCAGATAAGCGGTTGAAGATGATGATGAAAGTGGACAAGTCGGAATGGATAAGTGGACATTTCTGTCACTGAATATGTCTTGGACTTTATTAACATCAATCAGTGGAGTGTGGAGTAGGCAGTTCTTAAAACCTGAGTGACTGCAAGAAGAAGACGAGTGAGGGAAGCCACCAAGACATCCAGACAACTCTGAAAATGATACGAGCTTTTGAGGCTGTGACTGAAGAAACTCTGCAGAGTGCAACTTTTATTTGTTCCACCACCAGTTACGCAGCTTCATAGAGGTGTGACACTGAGAAAGAATTTAATAAATATATGATATGAAATTTCAGCTTGAGTTTGCCAGAAGGCACACAGGAGACGTGAGCATCTTACTTTATGCGAGTGAAGAGTGTCAACAAAAATAGTTGCCAGTTTAGATACGGTTTATTGTTTTGCATTGTATAATGGTATTAGATACATTATCCATTGAGACAAGGTGGTAAAACTGCTTGTTTAATAGTTTCAGTCTCCTGTGCCTCATCTAACACTAATACAGTGACAGCATTTTAAATTCCTTAGTGCCTATCATCTACAATCTACTGGAGATAATGGCCAGTTGTGCTTGGTTTCCCAGCAGTTTTCTGTATTCATCTTTTAAAACTTAAACTATAAATAGATTTCTGGGCTACACATTTTCAAAACCATTAAGTACATTTGTGTCTTAAAATCTGACAATATCATGTTTAGCAGTACAAAAATGAACCCAGAGATGCAGACAGCAAACAAACAGAAGGTAAAGTGGATGACAGGTGATTTAATGTTTTAATTGGGGAGGTGATGGTCTAGTGCAGGGGTAGGCAACCTGTTCCAGAAAGAGCCATGAGGGTGCAGGTTTTCTTTGCAGCCACTGACTCCACCAGGTGATTTTACTGATTAATATCACTTTGAGCAGATGGAATCAGTTAATCAGTGAAATCACCTGGTGGAGTCAGTGGCTGCAAAGAAAACCTGCACCCTCATGGCTCTTTCTGGAACAGGTTGCCTACGCCTGGTCTAGTGGTTAAGGTGTTGGGCTTGAGTCCAGAAGACCATGGGTTCAAATCCCCACCTGACTGGAAAATCACTAAGGGCCCTTGGGCAAGGCCTTTAATCCCCTATTATATCCCGGTGTGTAGTGAGCGCCTTGTATGGCAGCACCCTGACATCGGGGTGAATGTGAGGCATAACTGTAAAGCGCTTTGAGCGTCTGATGCAGATGGAAAAGCGCTATATAAATGCAGTCCATTTAATGTCCAAAAAGAACAGTAAACAGTCCAACAAGCAAAGAGGGAACAACAGGGGTGAATGAGAGCCAAAACAAACACACGACAACAACAGAGGTAACAAAAATGGAGATCTCAAGGTCATAACATAAACTAATAACTAGGACATGGCAACACACAGAAGGGACAAGGATTATCCAAAAACTCAGGGTACAAGAGCAAAGATAATTCAGAATACTGTGAAGTGAAATCACGAGAGGAACCAACAAGAAGAAACCAGCACACAAACAAGGAGAAGGTGCAGACTTAAAAACACAAATGATCAAATGAGTGGCAGGTGTGTGAAATTGGGGGAGATGGGTGGAAACACATGTACTGAACTTAACATACAAAAGGTGACTCAAACTCAACAGAAACCCGAGGGTGTGAAGAATCAACAACATTATGAAAACAATAACCACACTAACAAGTGAACCACACAGTAACCAAGAAAGACAAAACAGAAAACTAACATGGAAACACAAAGGTGTGAGAGAGTCCAAAACAAGAGACACAAAGGACAGATCACCAGGATGACAAACCGGGAAGACAGATGCAGACAGGGGACCGAACACAGAGTATACCAACAAAAGGACACAGACAGAATATAATGACAATTAACACAAGGACACAGACAAAGGACAGACCACAGATAAGGACAGAGAACATGCCACAACAGATAAGGGTGAACAATGGTCATATCACATTCATAAATAGGGCGGCTCTACTTCAGGTGAAGGGGGTGCTGGACAGTTGTGACTTGGTTGGGTGTACTGAATGCATGCCCTTACTCAGGGGTCTGAGAACATGTCTCCCTGAAAATTTTTTAAAATGTATGGCTGTTTTCCCGCATTCTAAGGCAATCTGGGATGTAAAAAATGGACTCTCTCGTCAATATGTTTAATACACAATTTAAAAATAAAACTGGAAACCTTCTAATTATGCATGGAGCCAGCATTCATCAATGAGACTTTTTTTTATTCAAGACCTTTCCCAAATTTTATCACATCTTTGGCCAGTGTCTCGGGGGAGGGGGGCTGCAACCCCCTCAATACCCTCTCTAGATCCACCACTGATGCAGCTCATCTGTACTTCAAGAGTGATGTGAACAAACAAACAACAAACAACAAAAAAAAAAACATTTATGCAGTTGTCCACACAAATTTCACCCGCACACAGTCAGGTTTATTTAAGATCAGCTGCAGTTAACAGTTGTCATCTTAACGTCTGTCAATCATAATATATCATATAATATGAATGAAGCCGTTTCTACTTTCATACACATGCATCCAGGAAGGTCACATCCTGTATCTGAATATCATTTTTGCCTATGAATTTCATCTCCCACATGGTTCCATCAATTTTGTGTGATATATATTTGTGACATGCATGAAAAGCGCTATAGCACCCTCATAGTAAAACTTCAACAAAGCCTTCCCACTTCCAGAAAACTTCCCAATGTATGATAAAGTTAAGGGCTCAAAGGAAATGAAATGAATGATCAAAATGCATATGTCAAAGGAATTTTTGAACATCTTAAAAGTCCTGCATGTGTGCGTATATTTACACATTATTTAGAAATACAGAGGGGCGTGACCTGCCCCCCAGCACTGGGTGTTTCTCTGCACAGATATTAAATCTTCAGCCTTGAGAGCTTTCTGTAGGTTTGCTTTGTAGATATTGTGGAACCCAGGAAATGTTTAAACACATTCTTTGCTGAGAAGATTTTCTTGTGGCTAAGGAGGCTGCAGAGGAGTATTCTCATTATTGCACAGAGAAAAACAAGAGAAGGTCATCACAGCAGCTTTTTTTATTCACCATGAGAACATCACCCTGAGCTGTTTCACTCTGTGTCTTTCTCCACAGACCTGGTGTAAATTATTGTCCTGGGTATAAATAGTTGACAGTCCAATGGCAGATAGTCCAATCTGCCAGCGTGTGTCCTCCTCCCCTCCTGGAAAACTGCTGTGGAGGCCGGGGTTGTTACGTTATTGGCTTCTTGGAAGGCTTTTTTAAGCTCTCACGAGACGTGATCGTTGATTTCATCATCATTTGCATTACATATTCTGTTTGTCCTAGTTGGCTTAAACAATTATTTGGTGTTTGTTGTGCTGTTGCAAATTTGTTTTCAAGTGCAGACACAGTTGGCAAATTCAGTTATGACTCATTTCATCTTTTACCACCTGGAAACAATACTGCTGCTGAGAATTCAGCTTAACAGGATTGTCCTCCTGGTGGCAGTTTTGCAGCAGCAAAAACAGCCCTGATGACCACTGCACAATTTCTACAACCTGTCTGCAGGTTTTCATTGCTGCATGTTACCCTCTCTGTGTACACTGATCATGATTTTCAGTGTTCCAAAGCTAGTCTTTTCTTCCCCCACAGTTTTCCATGTCTCTAAAACACCAGTTTCACCTTTGATTTCAATATGCAACATATATTAGCATTTACAAAACTATTGATTGTGCATGCAGGAGTGCACATAATTGTTTCTGTCCAGTACTCTAAAAGGTACCCCCAGGTTAGCGTAAATGGGGACCCCACAGCAGAGAACAAAATAGTAAGATGAGCAAAATAGTCTTTATTCTCAGACAATGTGCAGGTGACCTCTGCTTGCAACGGAGACACACACACACACAACTAATTAAAATACCCATCTTCACTAACGTGCAGGGTAACAAAGCACAACAAAGAATTGTCAAACATACAGAGACAGCTAAGCAACTATAGGCGTCGATAGAGTCCAGTGGTCACAACGATCGAAGGGCTCATAAGACATCCAAGTGGCAAAGAGAGTCTCAGCAAATGGACCACAATTGGTGAGTCAGCAATCAACACCAGATCAGTCACAGAAAGATAACTCCCCAGACCCCGTCCACACAACACCTCCATGAGCCAGCAGCACACTCTGGACCTCCACAGCATCCACATACATCTCACATGTCCCAGCCCTTGAAGGATCATAGAGGAGCACATGGATGGCTGATGGACAGACAGAAGGATCTAGCGGCAACAGCGAGCGGTGGAGAAAAATCCCAGGAATCACTGAGGGTCCATGTCATCATTGGCAGCTTCACCTCTTACGGGGAATAAAGAAAAATCAATCAGCTAGCATGAACAGTTCACTGTAACACCATCTAACAAAAGCAAACTAACAAAATTCTCAGCTGATCTCCACAAAACTTAATGTAATAATTAATATGATCAAGCATAATGGCCCTTTGAAATCATAATTGTGATCTGGTTGAAAATAATTTGTGTGTTGATCAAAATACTGAAAAAGTACAAACTAATACAATGATTCTGATTAGAGCAATGCAAAAATCAAATGTGCAGCTTTAGCAGAGAATATTGCTCTCTGAGAGCCCTGTCTAGCTTGAGTTACAAATCAGTTTAGCTCATCACACATATAGATACCAGCATATAGCTGAGAGTGCCAAGAATTTGTCAAAAGTTGTAATGTAGAGATTATATATCTCTGGTAATATTATTAGAAGAATTTTCCACATGTTTCTTTATTAGATCTACATGTCAGGATCTCTGGTATCCATATCCCCAATTTGTATTTGGTTGTTGTGTTTTGTCCATCAATGTATTTCTCCCAATTTAAGCTATTTCGCATCAAAGTTGCAGACATGCCGCCAACAGCAGTCTGACGGATACAGGAACGTTTTCTTCAACACTTACAGCAATCTTGACACCTGCTGGGTTGCTGGGAAAAATGGAAGGAGGTTTATTTGACATGGCAGGTCTTGTTTCCATCACTATACCCGTAAAGACAGTAGCAAAGAGCTCTGTGCTCCATGGCCAGATAAGGTTCCAGACAAAAAAAGGTACTTTAGCTGCACCCCACCGGTGCTGCCATGGAAGGTGGGAAATATAATTTTTTATTAAAAACCATTAGCTACATAATGTGACTGTGTTTTGCTGTATTCCAGGTATTATTAAAATTGTGTTCAAGGAAGACAGCATGTAAAAAAGGTCAGTTCGAGGATCTGTTTGGTCAAATTTTGAATGATTTCCTGGATTTGGTCATCTGAAGTGTATCTGTGTGCAGTGAAGCCTCATGGAGTCATGAGGTCACTGGACAGAGGTGTCTGGCAATGCTGATACCTTCACAGGTATCAGGTCTGGGTGATGGTTCAGACAGGATGCAAATGCAGGACTCAGACAACTGGCTCTGTATGTAAAAGCAGTTTACTGAAACAGAAAAGCTTTGCTTGAGCTGCTGCCCTCGTGATCCAACTCCGGATAAAGCGTAAGAAAATGGATGGATGGATGGATGGATGGATGGATGGATGGATGGATGGATGGATGGATGGATGGATGGATGGATGGATGGATGGATGGATGGATGGATGGATGGATGGATGGATGGATGGAACAGTAAAAGGGGTCCGGTACACGGTAAGGCAGTCCAACAGGAATAACAAAACTAGGAACATCGGGCACAGGCGTGGTCGAGGATACAAGCAGGTGGTCAAAAAACACATGAAGCAGGCAGAACAAGGTAACAAGATACAGAGCTGGAGAGAAGGCAAAGAACTAGACCGGAAAGGTTTGATATTGCAAACATGAAAAGTTGGATGAATGCATATGGACGGGGGCAACCAGAGATGAACGGAAACGGGATTGATAACCTTTGAAATGGGAAAGGGACCAACGAACCTGGGAACTAACTTCCGGGGTACCCCACGGAGAGATAAGTGACGCGTAGACAACCAAACCTTTTGGCCTGCAGAATAGACAGGAGCGACTGACCGCTTGCGGTCAGACGCAGCTTTATACAAAACAGAAGAATGATTGAGGGCTCAATGAGCCCTCTCCCAGGTTCGTTGGCACCTAATGACCAGACTGAGGGCCGAAGGAACCGGGGGATGCAGACTAACGGGTGAAAACAGAGATGGTTGATGGCCAAAAACCACATGAAATGGTGAATACCCAGATGAAGCAGAAGGCAGACTATTATGTGCTAACTTGATCCATGACAACTGAGATGCCCAAGTGGATGGATGTTGAAAACATAAAATTCTAAGACACTTTTCAAGTTCTTGATTAAAACATTCAGTCTGACCATTAGCTTGAGGATGGTACCCTGATGTGAGACTGGAAGTGGCCCCAAGGAAATGGCAGAATTCCCTCCAGAAACCCGACACAAACTGAGGACCCCGGTCTGAAACAATGTCGTGTGGGAAATCATGAAGATGGAACACATGAGTAAGCATGATTTCAGCGAGTTCCTTAGCAGATGGCAACTTAGACAAAGGCACAAAATGACACATCTTCGATAAACAATCTACAAGTGTCAGAATCACCGTGTGCCCATTAGACTGTGGAAGGCCAGTGACGAAGTCCATGGAAATATGAGTCCAACGCTGTTTGGCAATTGACAGAGGCAACAACATACCAGCATGAGGTCGTGTGGTAGACTTGTGCATGGCACAAACCTGACAGGCATTTACAAACTCTGCAATATCGGTCCCCATACGAGGCCACCAAAACCATTGCTGCACAACAAACATGATTTTATTGATTCCCGGATGACAGGAAAATTGACTACTAACTATAATGCAGTTAATGTATTACTCCTTCATGGGGAGCCTTAGAACTTTTCAGCCTACCGTCATATGCCCCCAATCAATGACCTCTAACCCTGAGAGATCCCGGAACAAACAATTTCCCTGAAGGACATTCAGCGGGAATTGATTCATTCGCAAGTGCGAACCTAACCCGAGACTCAATCTCCCACGTGATGGCGGAGATAAAACAAGATGGAGGAAGGATATTACCTGACTCTACTGGGGTATTAGGGCCATCATACTGTCTAGACAATGCATCAGGTTTACCATTCTTGGAACTGGGTCGATAGGTGATGACAAAGTCAAAGCGACTGAAAAATATCGCTCAGCGTGCCTGGCAGGCATTGAGGTGCTTAGCTGTGCGTAAATAAGCCAGATTCTTATGATCGGTGTAGACTAGAAAAGGCATCTGTGCCCCCTCGAGCCAATGCTGCCACTCCTCCAAGGCCACCTTAACCGCCAGCAGTTCCCAGTCACCAATGATGTAATTGCGTTCTGCTGCAGTTAACTTATGGGACAGAAAGGCACACGGATGTAGCCTTCTGTCAGTGGGACACATCTGAGACAGAATAGCTCCCGCCCCATCATCAGAAGCATCGACCTTGACCACAAACTGCCGAGCAGGGTCAGGAAGGAGCCGCACCAGGGCTGCCGTAAAGCATTGTTTTAGGACCCTGAATGCCTCATCACACTCCAGTGTCCACTTGAACGCTCGAAGTGACGAGGTCACATAGTAAAGTGGCATGGCTCCCGAGCTGAAAATATGGATGAATTTACAATAGAAATTAGCAAACCCCAGAAACCTCTGCACCTCCTTTCAACTGCTGGGTACCGCCCACTCACGTACTGCCACAAGCTTGTCCGGGTCCATCTGGATCCTCTCCTCTGTAATAACGAACCCCAGAAAAGACACAGAGGCTCTATGGAATTCAAATTTCTCGGCTTTTACATACAAATCATTCATCAGCAGGGTGTGTAAAACAGACCTTACATGCTGAATGTGGGTTTCGAGATCAGACAAGAAAATCAGAATGTCATCTAAGTAGACGAAGACAAATTTGTTCAAATATTCACGTAATACATTGTTCACAAGATTCTGGAAAACGGCCGGTGCATTAGTAAGGCCAAATAGCATCACCAGGTACTTGTAATGCCCAGTAGGTGTATTAAATGCCATCTTCCGCTCATCTCCTTGCTTAATTCTAAGTGATATGCATTCCGGAGATCCAATTTAGTAAACACTTTGGCGCCCTCTAGTGACTCAAATGCAGATGAAATCAAAGGTAACGGGTAGGGATTTTTCACAGTAATCTCTTTTAACCCGCGATAATCTATGCAAGGATGAAGCATTTTATCTTTCTTTTCAACAAAGAAAAACCCTGCTCCTGCAGGTGATGAAGAGGGCCGAATCAACCCGGCGTCAAGAGACTCCTGAATATATTCCTACATAGGAGTGCGTTCAGGGCCTGATAGAGAATACAGTTTTCCCTGAGATGGACTTGCCCCAGGCAAGAGATCAATGGCACAGTCATAAACACGATGAGGTGGATGCGACTTAGCTTTAGCCTTGCTAAACACAGGTAATAAATCATGATAACAGGGTGGTACTCCCACAAGATCAGAAGGAACAACAAGCGGCAGAGAATTGGACCTAATCAAACACTTCCTAGAGCAAGATCATCCCCACTCACTTATTGTCCCATTGACCCAGTTGATATTTGGGCTGTGCTGTTGCAGCCAGGGGTGCCCCAGGATAACAGGGTGAGTCATCTTGTCAAAAACAAAGAAACTAATTGTTTCCACATGGTTCTCATTGATAGTCAAAAGTACGGACTGAGTTCGGTGAGAAATCTGTTCCAATTATTGGCCATCCACTGCCCTAACCACCAGGGGGCGCAGGAGGCGAAACAATTTAAGGTGCAGGGACCTGGTGAGAGATGGTAATATAAAATTAGCAACAGGAGCAGAATCCACAAAAGCACAACCAACTTAGTGGACTGATCAGATTCCAGTTTAGCAGCAAGAAAATTCTGAGAAGCTGAGGAAGAAACTGAGCTGTGACCCACCCATACTGAGGACTGACGCCGTGCCGAGGCACCCCTGACCGGGTGACAGGAGATCAAGTGACCTGATTGTCCACAATTAAAACAAAGTCCGTCGTCCCGTCTGCGGCGTTATTCCTCTTGTGACAGATGTGAGCGGCCCAGCCGCGAGGGGTTCTTGTAATCTATGGTGGGTGGAGACAACCTTGGTGCGGTGAGATGAAGCTCCGCTCTGGTTGGAAGTGGAGGCGCGTCATGGCAGGTAGCGTGTCTCCTGGCGTGGACGTTCCAAAAGACGCCGGTCGATCCGGATCGCCAGGGCGATCATCTCGTCCAAATCTTCAGGAGGTTCAGCAGTGATCAGCTTGTCCTGGACGTCGGCAGCCAGCCCTTGGAAGAAGAAGTCATGGAGGGCGGCTGAATTCCACTCGCTCTTGGTGACAAGAATGCAGAAGTCCACGGCGTAATCTGCCACCCGGCGAGTGCCCTGCTTCAACCTCAGAAAGGAGCGCGCCGCCTCGCGTCCCGGAGAGGTGTGCTGGAACACCTGCTGGAGAGCTGTAGTGAATGCTTGGAGGAAGGAGCAAGATGGCAACTGGTGGCTCCACTCCCCTGTGGCCCACGCAGCAGCCCGGCCACACAAGTGCGCAATCATATATGCTATCTTTGTCCTTTCAGACGGAAACATAGATGACATTAGTTCGAAGTGTAGCTCACACTATGTGATAAATGGTAGAACATCTCCAGTCTCTCCAGAGAAATGCTCCGGTTGGGACAGCTGTGTGCAAATGGTGACGTCAGGTATGGGCGGTCGGTGTTCTAGGCGGAGAGAGACTGGGGCTACCTATAGCTTGGTCAGGCTGGCTTGAGAGTCGAGTTGTTCCAAAAGAGTGCTCACTGAGGACACAAAAGCATCTTGACATTGTGCTAGCTCACTAAAGCCGGTGCTGAGACCAGTGAGCCGGTCCTGTTGCTTGGCAAGCTGCCCACTATGGTGGCATACTGCAAGCTGGAAAGATGTCAAGTCCGCTGCATCCATAGTTGGCAAGATTGATCTAGGTCTGGGTGATGGTTTAGGTAGGACACAAATGCAGGACAACAACTGGCTCTGTATGTAAAAGCAGTTTACTGAAACAGTAAACAGGGTCCGGTACATGGTAAGGCATTCCAACATGAATAACAAAACATTTACAGTGGTGGGCACACTTCCGATAATCCGATAACAGATAATTATCGAAGATAATGTTTTCATTATCGGATTATCTTTTTAGATAAATTTAAAAACCATCATCGGACTAATTATCTTCCAATGAATTACCGACCGACCGATAACTTTTAGAGCGATAACGTACTAAACTAAGTCATCCAGAGGCATACATGTTTAACTTATGGTTCAAATTTTAACCACTCATTTTAGACAAGTTATTTAAAATTATTGTCATGTCTGAAGTTTATAAAGTGAAAATATCAGATATATGTTTTCGTTTTAAAGTAATGTGCTAATTTTTAAGGTTTTGTGAGCACATGCTGTGCCAGGCAGCAATGCATTATGGGTAGCATAAGGTAATCTCAGACGTTCACAACAGGACAAATGCATTTCAGACACTCTGTTCAGGGTCCACAGATAACAGCATTAAACTCTAGTGCCTAAAACTCTTGTGAATATATTCTCTGGGTTTATAGACATTAGTGTATTTGCAGACACGGATTATCTGGAATTTTGTTTGACATTTTTTCAAGGCCGCTACTGCCATCTACTGGCCAGGAGTGTTCATGGCACTATTAAACGTGTGGATACATGGCTGCTCTCAAAGTGTTGGTATTGTCCATTGTCCAGGTGCTTTTTGTGTGCATATATGTTAACTTTGTATTCTAAAACTACGGTTAGAAGTAATTCCGACTCCTTATCGGTACACACAAATGATGTTGGCGCCATGTTTTTAGTTTTTGTGGAAGTGACGACAAGAGAATAAGGCTCCTGATTGGATAGAATTTTAATCAGTACCGCTACCCAAAGGTTTGGCAGACTAATTACAACACATTTATACGGTTCGATGTGGATGGATTTTTTTTTAAACAACGTAGTGTGGATGAAGTTTTTTCCCCAAACTGAAAGGGTAAGATATTCGGTTTTACAAATACCTGACAACGTGTGTACATGGCCTTATGTCTGTGAAAGGCACTATATAAATAAATTTACTTACTTATGTACTAATATTGAGTGCACGTTTTACAACGTCATAAAAGTTTTAAAACATGCAATTGCGATGACACTTCCAGGGCTCCATAAAAATGCCTGTTTTTACAAATAAAAATGGAATATTTTACAAAAGCACATTTATCTTTAAACCAACACATGACACACGTCACATTAACGTTTTGGTTTACATAATGGATTACTGAACCAATCACTGTTTGACACTTTTACCCAGAATGCTTTGCGGTCTGTGTTTGTTACAAAACCTCAGAATTAGTGCCTTATTCAACATTAAAAGATATATGTTATATTTTAACTTTGTACAAATGACAGAATTGACATTAATGGAGTTATTCTATCAGTATTTTCAAAAAACCATAAGTTAGTATGACTTTATTTTTCAAGACCTCCGCCTGACCGGAGTGTTGAAATTGATAGAAAGCTGGTCTTATGGCTGCTCTTGGTGTGCCTTTGCCTCTGTGCCCACCACTGAACAAAACTAGGAACATCAGGCACAGGCGTGGTCAAGGATATAAGCGGTGGTCAAAAAACATATGAAGCAGGCAGAACAAGATACAGAGCTGGAGAGAAGGCACTAGGCGCATCAATCTGGCAATGGAGTAAAGCAAAATGAGGAGCTTAAATACACCCAGATGATGAGGTACAGACTGAGAGCAGAAGTGCATGGAATACACCAGAATGAGGGTGTAGCCAGCGAGACCCACCACCAAGAGCTAGCAGCGACAGACAAGAGGAAAAAGTGACAGACAGACCCAAAGAGGAAAAACTAACAAGAGAATAAACAAAACAGAAAGCAACTGAAAAAACACAAAGCCAAGAAATAAAAGCAGACAAAATGCAATTCCTTACAACAGGGAAACAAAGATCTAACTCTTCATGGTGCCTGTGCCTCCTGTCTTACTTGTATAGTTGTGAGACTGGGATGCTAACCAGTGACTTAAATCAAATCAAATCAAATCAATTTTATTTATATAGCACCAAATCACAACAAAGACTTGCCCCAAGGCACTTTATATTGTAAGGCAAAAGCCATACAATAATTACAGAAAAACCCCAACGGTCAAAACGACCCCCTGTGAGCAAGCACAGTGGGAAGGAAAAACTCCCTTTTAACAGGAAGAAACCTCCAGCAGAACCAGGCTCAGGGAGGGGCAGTCTTCTGCTGGGACTGGTTGGGGCTGAGGGTAGAGAATCAGGAAAAAGACATGCTGTGGAAGAGAGCAGAGATCAATCACCAATGATTAAAAGCAGCGTGGTGCATACAGAGCAAAAAGAGGTGAATAAAAAGAAACACTCAGTGCATTATGGGAACCCCCCAGCACTCTAAGTCTATAGCAGCATAACTAAGGGATGGTTCAGGGTCACCTGATCCAGCCCTAACGATAAGCTTTAGTAAAAAGGAAAGTTTTAAGCCTAATCTTAAAAGTAGAGAGGGTGTCTGTCTCCCTGATCCGAATTGGGAGCTGGTTCCACAGGAGAGGAGCCTGAAAGCTGAAGGCTCTGCCTCCCATTCTACTCTTAAAAACCCTAGGAACTACAAGTAAGCCTGCAGTCTGAGAGTGAAGCTCTCTACTGGGGTGATATGGTACTATGAGGTCCCTAAGATAAGATGGGACCTGATTATTCAAAACCTTATAAGTAAGAAGAAGAATTTTAAATTCTATTCTAGAATTAACAGGAAGCCAATGAAGAGAGGCCAATATGGGTGAAATATGCTCTCTCCTTCTAGTCCCCGTCAGTACTCTAGCTGCAGCATTTTGAATTAACTGAAGGCTTTTCAGGGAACTTTTAGGACAACCTGATAATAATGAATTACAATAATCCAGCCTAGAGGAAATAAATGCATGAATTAGTTTTTCAGCGTCACTCTGAGACAAGACCTTTATAATTTTAGAGATATTACGCAAATGCAAAAAAGCAGTCCTACATATTTGCTTAATATGCGCATTGAAGGACATATCCTGATTAAAAATGACTCCAAGAGTTCTCACAGTATTACTAGAGGTCAGGGTAATGCCATCCAGAGTAAGGATCTGGTTAGACACCATGTTTCTAAGATTTGTGGGGCCAAGTACAATAACTTCAGTTTTATTTAAATTAAAAAGCCATAAATTAGAGGTCATCCATGTCTTTATGTCTGTAAGACATTCCTGCAGTTTAACTAATTGGTGTGTGTCCTCTGGCTTCATAGATAGATAAAGCTGGGTATCATCTGCATAACAATGAAAATTTAAGCAATGCTTTCTAATAATACTGCCTAAGGGAAGCATGTATAAAGTGAATAAAATTGGTCCTAGCACAGAACCTTGTGGAACTCCATAATTAACCTTAGTCTGTGAAGAAGATTCCCCATTTACATGAACAAATTGTAATCTATTAGATAAATATGATTCAAACCACCGCAGCGCAGTGCCTTTAATACCTATGGCATGCGCTAATCTCTGTAATAAAATTTTATGGTCAACAGTATCAAAAGCAGCACTGAGGTCTAACAGGACAAGCACAGAGATGAGTCCACTGTCTGAGGCAGAGGTGTCAAGTAACGAAGTACAAATACTTCGTTACTGTTGTGGGGTTTTTTTGTTTGTTTGTTTTTGTTTTTCCTTCACTAAATGGATGCTGCACTCACTGCAGTTTATTGTCTGGAATAGTCCCAGATTGCATTTCAGAGCTTCTAGAATTGAAACATTTTCGTGCAGGTGGTGTTGGGGGGTAATTTTGGGTTTTGGGTCTTGGGCCACATGTAGAACGAATCAGTTTTTAAATTAAGCTTTCAATTCATATAGTGGCATCTACCCTTTTTTTTTTTTTTTTTAAAGGTTACTTTATACTTTTATACTTTAAGTAGGTTTTGGAGCACATACTTTTTCACTTTTACTTGAGTAAAGAGGTCAAGTTGATACTTCAACTTTTACCAGAGTGTTTTTAAACTGCAGTATCTATACTTCTACTTAAGTAACAAATGTGTGTACTTTTGACACCACTGGTCTGAGGCCATAAGAAGATCATTTGGAACCTTCACTAATGCAGTTTCTGTACTATGATGAATTCTAAAACTTGACTGAAACTCTTCAAATAGACCATTCCTCTGCAGATGATCAGATAGCTGTTTTACAACTACCCTTTCAAGAATTTTTGAGAGAAAAGGAAGGTTGGAGATTGGCCTATAATTAGCTAAGATAGCTGGGTCAAGTGATGGCTTAAGATGGCGACTGGATATCTCTGGTACTAGGTCCCTTCTGAGGATCCTGGGATACCAGTGGAATAACTTTGTGTCAAATGAATGGTGACTGAGTGAGGATCAGATGAGGAGTATTGCTTGCATTTGCATGATCCCCTTCTTCTTCAAAATGATGCACTTTAAAACTCAAAGGGAACTGAGTCCAATGGTCAAGAGAACAGAAGGTACAAAACACGATAGCCAGAATTTATATCAGAGAAGTTACAAATGTGATAACTGAGCCTAATAATTCAGGTTTGATCCAGTTCAGTCCTCTTTGACCCTGAACTTTGATCTTCATCACTGAGCAGCAATCCTGATCATTGCTGTTTATCAGCAGGAAATATCTCAAAAGACCTTTGCTCCTGAGTGTGATTACAGAAACAATTATGAGATCAAAGGATTTAGGATCAAACATCAAAGATCAAATGGAAGATGAGGATTAAAGAAATCTAGATCAAGGATCAAATTAAAAAAAAAATGAAAAGACAGATTCATTCCCTGATCCAAATTTGCAGCAAAACTGAACCAAATGTCATTTGACCCAAAACCTACCTCAGCACCAAATTTAATTCAAATCCTTTAATATATTTTCTGAAAGACTGACAAAAGGAAAGAAAACAACCTTATTCACAGAGATAACAACCAATTTTGTAGTTACCTGCAAAAAAAAGAAAGAAAAAAAAATGTGTAGTGTCATTGAAGTGCAACAGGTGAAGAAACAGGATTGTGCTGTGACATAGAGACAAATAAAGAAATCAGCAGTTCTCGTTTACTGCTGTTTAAAGTAGACAGATTATTCACAGTAATCTTGTCGACGTGCTTAAGAATCTTGAGAAAATGGCACTGAAAAGCTCACATTTTGCTGTCAGACTCAAGGGTCTGCATGTCCTAATTAGTGTTTCCCAGCAGTGATCATGGATGAAAGCACATGACATAAAAATGTCCTATGTAACTAGTTTAAGATAAGGTTTACTGCTGAACTCATTTCACATCAGATCCTTTCCACCATGATTTAAAAATAAACCGTTAAAGACATTCATTAATTAATGAACCATCAGCAGTGGTGGCTCCAGAGGGTTTTTCTTGGTGGGGCACGATTATTTAATAATGGAGTGATAAATTTTGTAAGCAAGTCCAAGGATTTGGAAATGCCAAGGCTTGTACCCTGTAAAA